>NW_025999913.1:19222194-19229069 GCF_001458135.2 Marmota marmota marmota | reverse complement strand
GGGGGGGGGGGAAGGGTGGTAGAGAAGGACAGAGCCAGCCTCTTCCCTCCACAGGTGGCATCTCCTGGTCTAGAGGACCACCTCTGCCTTCCAGACATGGAAAGAGGCCCCTTTCATGTCCCCAGCACCTGTGGCTGCCCTCAGCCACACGCTTCCTTCGGACCAGCCTCAATGCAAAAGAGTCCAGGAGAAAAAGCCTCAGGCTCTCCTCTTGAGGGTCTGGGACTCCGCCCTCGTGGTACTGGTGAAACAGGCCTTTCCCCCCAGGTGGACAGAACACCACAGGGACTAGCACTTCCACTCCCCGGCCCAGGGCCCTCTGCCCCACACGTGGCTCCTGCCCTATGGGAGGCAGCAGCACCCACAGGGAGCCCGGCAAGAGGCAAGAAGTGGTTTATAAGCAGGAAACAGTTCAAACAAAAGGTGAGAACTTGACTCACTTTGGGAATTTTTCAGGATGGGTTTCAGCAATTAGCTAAATCACAGGATGCTTTAAATATCATAAGACCCTGAAATTTGAAGTCTCGTTCTTGAAAAGCCAGGTGGCACCATGCTCAGGAGAAGTGACTCTGTGCTGGGGAAGACCAGAAGGTCATTGCAGGGCTGTGGCCCCCAACACAGGAGGTGGGCGCACAGCAGATGCTTGGCGGTGGTTCATCACGGTGAGGAGAGAAAAAGGCTCTGAGCTGAGGTGAGTTGAGCCGCTGGATCCCTGATATCATTTTAGTTTTTGCACTCTGAAGGCTGACATGAGCGCCAGGTAGATTCATGCCAAACTACAGCGTGTCTCCCCATCTGACCACTCACGAACTTCGTCAGCATGTATAAAGTGAAACTGCACCTTTTTTTTTCCCTTGTCACCTTTTGCTGGAGGGGGCTCAGAGCACATTGCAGTGAAGGGGAGTTCCTTTGTACAAAGTTAGAACTTTTGTTAACAAGAACTCAAGATGGCGTCTACAGGCAAAGCTATTTTGAATGGTAAACCCAAAGCCCGCGCATTTGTGACAGAGATAATGCATTCATCAAATGGATTGTGTTCCATCATACCGGGGCCATCTGCTAGATTAATGGCTTTGGTTTTGTATTTAGAAACCCCCAAATGATTAAAATCAGACGTCTTGGACAGATTGACTTTGTAAGTACATCAACCAAATGTGTTTGCTTGATGATTATGAACAGGGACCTGGTTTTTAGAAAGGAACACTTTCTTAAGTGAACACCCACCAAACAAAACATACAGAGGGGAAAAAAAGACATTACAACATCTTGGGTGAGGAAGGGGGAAATACCACCGGGATCAGTCATCTAAGCCCAAGTGAGTGTGGTGGCCCTGAGGTGACTCACTGTGGTCACCACCTCCCTGGAGTAGGGTGGTGGCAGGTGGGACTTCAGGGTCATCTGGCTTGGCTTGGAACTTGCTCTCACAAACGGGAGTCCCAGGGACAGATGTGTTTATTTGGGATATTAGAAGCATTTTAGTGGTTTAGAGAGTAAATGCCGATCATCCTGTGTGGCGTAATTTGGTGGTGGTTCTAAAGCACAGAGGATCCAGAATAAATACTGGGAGAACAAAAGAGCCAGAAGAGACGAGGTCACCCTAAGAACATGAGGACAGCAGGCACTTCCCCAGCTAAGAAGCTCTTCTCACTTGTGGCGTCTCACCGTGAAACAGGCAGGTCCAAACATGGCTATTCCCACTTTATGGACAAAAAAACTGAGGCCCAGGGAGCTTAAATGGCATATTGATGTCACGTCACACGGCTGTGGTTGCAGAGCCAGGATGCCCACACAGGATTTCTGTGTCCACCACAATCATCTCCCCACCACAGGGCTTCTCTGAAGTGCACCTCTGGAGGCAAGGAGCTACACTTTGCCCTGTAGAAGGTGAACAGGTCTCCTGCGATTGCAAGATCTCCTGTCGACCAGGTTTCCCCATGTGATGTCACTCAGAGCCTCGACTAGCCTGTCCAGTCTCAGCACCACCATTGTGTGTCTGAGTGCTGTGATGTTGTTCCCTGTTAGGGATCAACTTGATCAGATTATAAAACACCTAGAGGGCGGGGGCTGTAGCTCAGTGGTAGAGCACTTGCCTAGCATGTAGAGACCCTGGGTTCAATTCTCAGCATCATGTAAAAAATAAATGAATAAAATAAAGCTATATAAAAAAGTTACCTCATTAAAAAATAAATAATTACCTAGAAAGCTGGAAGAGCATTATTTGGGGTATGTCTGTGAGGGTGTCACCCCAGGAGGTCAGCATGCAGTCTGAGTGCACTGAGTGGGGAAGATCTGCCCTTAGTGTGAAGGGGCACTGTTCAAACGGCTGGAGTCAGAGAGCAAAGAGAAAACAAACTGCTGTCCCTGCTCAAAGTCCAGGACATGCTCCTCTCCTGCCCTGGACATCAGAAATGCAGGCTCTCTGGACCCTGGATCCAGGACTCACACCTGCAGCCCCTCCACTGGGTTCTTCCACTCCGGCCTCCAGCTGAGAGTTGCAGCATTGGCCTCCCTGACCTTGAGGCTTCAGGACTTGGACTGAGCTGGGCTACCAGCACCCCAGGTCTCCAGCCTGCAGACGGCCTGTCGTGAGACTTCTCAGCCACCACATTCACATGAGCCAAGTTCTGGTCTATCACCTCTCAAGGTCTCGATGCATATCCTACTGGTTCTGTCTTTCTGCAGAGCCCTGGCTTAACACAACGTGCAGACCCACGTAGGCAGAGCACCGGGGAAATCGCTCAGCAGGGTGCGAAACACTTTGAATTTCAGCTTGACCTTTTAGATGAAGAACTCTGCTGGGACCGCCATCTCCGGACCTCTGGATCATAGTATCTGTTGATCGATACATTATTATTCTTTATGGTGGGCTGGGCACTCCCAAGGGAAGTGAACTCACAGAGGCCACATTGGTGAACCATTAGATTTCAAAGCAAATAAATGTGGAGCCAAAGAAGCAGTGACCAGGTTCTACTAATGGGCCAGCTTTGGCTTGAGAGCACTGAGCCTTATCCTGACCTTTCAGACCTCCGACCCAAAGCCTCCCTCAGGGCTAACGCCAGAAGCCAGGGTTTGCTGTGCTGTGATTCCCCCTCAGTCCTGTCTAGACCCTGGGCCCAGCAGGACACTCACAATCTAAGCTTCTCAGAGGCCCAGGATGTGAACACAAGGGAGGTGTGCGCAGGAAGCTGAGGCCAGCAAGGGACTGGCTGGAAGTCCCCATTCAGAGGACACGTCTGCAAAGAAAAAAGAGCATCTGCTGGCAGCAGGAGGTTCCTCCCTGGCCACTCAGAGACCAGGTAGCAGCTTTCTGTCGAGCCCTTTATCCTTCTTCTGAGGTCTCTGGGGGAAGCTCCTGCTATTGGGACCTCTGAAGAGCCACCAGCCACGCCTGCTTTTCAGAGCCCAGGCTGCCTGGCCTTGGCGGCCTCTCTGCGGTCTGGTCTCTGTGCTAAGGAAAGAGCACAGCAGGACTGTCCCTCTCTACTGAGCTTACTCCTCGCGCATCAGGGACAAGCTCCAGTCACTTTGTCGAGGTAGCATGGGGTGCCCAGTGAAGGTCCCTGCACCGCGCCCCCACCAGGCACTGCCTCAGCATTTTGAAAGGGCGCCAGTGGCCAACGCTGCCATTTCTAGTTAATAAACAAGTCATAGACGCCACCTCTCTAGCCCAGGGCTGAGGAGCAGTGTTGGGACAGCTGCCCCAGCTCAGTGGAATGAGCCTGATCACGGCAGAATCCCCTGCCCACAAGTATCACCATTCCTGCAGGGACAGAGGGTAAGAGGAAATGCAAATGACGTAGCGTGAGTTTACCAGGCAAGATTCTTTGCAGGCACTAAATATACTGAAACACGTAGGGGTGCACATTTTAATAAGTGCTTGAGACCTTGAAATTTCTTTACTAGACACAGAGATGCCTGCACTGAGCATAGCTGCGCAGGACAACAGTGACTCATTCGTGACTTGTTTCCTCAAGGTTCAGGATGGCTCCTGCACAAGACAGAACAGGCCAGATCTGAGGAGGGGCTGGAGATGAAGCAGAGAAGCCGCAGAGATGACGTTCCCCTTCTCTCTCTCTAATGGCAGACAGTCCCCCTAGGTTAGCTGAGTCCTCAGAAGGAGAGTCTTCAGCTAGAGCAGATCTCGTGTGTGAGTAGCCACCCCTCCATCACCGAAAGTAAGACACGTCCAGTTTCAACGCTGACTATGACGTTTCTCCTTTCCTATAAATCACTAAAGCCAAGAGCCTGCTGAAACCTGTGGAGTTGCAGCCTCTGGAGATTGAGAGTTTTAGGCATTGACCACACTATTTTGAAGTTTAGGAGTTGAACACTGAAGATGTTAACAGCTTTACATGCATCTTTGGGTTTTCCACAAATACACCTGTTGTCACAAGGCCTCTGGTTCCTGGACCACCCTGACCCTTAGCATTCACAGGCCAAAGTGGGAGCCCAGCAGTAAGGCTGAGGGGGCTTCCCACCAGCTGCTGACACATGAAACTGGACAGCAAAATTGAAACTGAGTGAGTTTTCACCAGCTCTGCTCGGTGCTGGTGCAAACATAGTCACGAAGGGTAAAGAACAGTGTGTGCTAAAGGTCTCACCAGAGCAAAGAAGGGGCTCAGATTCCTGCCACCTGCCACCCCTTTCACCCCCTAGGCACCAAAGGGTGATATGGAGAGAGAGCCATTGGAGACGAAAGCAGAAGACTGGGAAGAGATAAGAAATGAAGGACCAAAAAAGGAGAGATGAGATAGAGAGGAAAGAGGGGGAATGGAGAAATGAAAGACAAGGGCAGGAGGGACCAAGAGAGACCTTTGAGAAACAGACCGGCTGGAGAAAGAAAGAGGAAACAGACACAGAGAGCCAGGGAAACAGGTGACGAGCAGGTGACAGATGAGAGTCAGAAGGGTCCAGGAGGAAGGCAAGAGACATTGGGAGATGAGGGCCAGGAAACTGGTGAGAGAGACAAAGAGGAACAGAATGGGAGGCAGACAACATGGAGGCCGGGTCGGCTGGTGGAGGGAGAAGGCAGCCTCCTCTTTTCTGACCTGTCTCAGCCCCCACACCCACCAGCTGCTCCTCCGTGGGGCAAAGCTCCCGGATCCCTGCTCCGGGTTCAGATGGGAGAATGAGACGCACCCCAGTGTTCCCAAAGTCAGGTGAGCTCTCTCTGTACCCCACTTCCGTGCAGCTGTCCTGATGCTCCTCCTCCTGGCACGCATTCCCTGAGGGAGCCCTCTCCTGACCAGACCCACCCAGACCAGCCCAGCTCTGCGCCTCTGTGAGAGCTCACCTCTGCTTTGGGCAGGAATCCCCAAGAGCCAATCTACATCTCTCAAGGTCAGATTTACCATCTGGGACCTGAATGCCACATAAATGGGATTACGTTTCTGTCTGGCCTCTCTCTAGTTTGTCATTCCC
The DNA here is from genome assembly GCF_001458135.2 of Marmota marmota marmota. NCBI lineage: Eukaryota > Metazoa > Chordata > Mammalia > Rodentia > Sciuridae > Marmota > Marmota marmota. The sequence goes on along the minus strand of NW_025999913.1, from coordinate 19,223,648 downwards.
TCTTCTAATAAAATGAATGATGGAAAATGATTTTAGATGATTTGCCATTTGCTATCAAAGGAGTGCCATATGCACTAAACACCCAGAACGATAAAGCTCTTAACATCTTTTCCACCTTTGATCTTGTGAACAAAGCAAACTACCCTATCTCCAGCTTTAAATCCATTAGCAGAGGTATAAACAAGGAAACGCGTGAAACAGAGTTGACTACAGTTAGGACCTCTGAGTGCATGACAGATGTTACAATCAGTCAGTGACCAGCATGTTGAAAGTCAGAGTCGAATCTCTTATAAAACCTGCCTAAATCCCCTTGTGTTGCTAGGAGAGGGAGAAAAATTACACGCATGCAAGGAAGAAAAGAGGTCAGTTGGGATTAATGGGTACAAATCAGCACAAGACTTGGATGCTTGTATTTCACTAAGAGACACATAGATTGATGCTCAGGGCTGGAAGTACTTACATCTGTGCCCAATTTCCTCAACATATGGTGAAAGAAAGCATCGAGCTCCTTCTCTTCTATGTAGCCTTTTTCTAAATGTATGGAGATAAGCATAAATAATAATAGTCATATAGAAAAACATATGGCATTTAGAATTTATCTAAATCTGCTTTTAATCTCACGATGTGTAAAATCCCCATAGACATATTTTTTTTTGTCATCCCAATAATTAAGTACCAACATGGACCTCCAGAAGACACAGATGTGGACAAAGAATACATGCTACTGAGTAAATGCTTTATGCTAAGGTTTACATTAGGATTTGAAGAACAAAAGCTCTTAAATACATGAATTTTAATGCATAAACACGAGTTTTAGAATAAAATCCAATTATTTTGAAAGATTGGAAATAGTTAACAGAGGTAAATATAGAATCCTAGTTTGCAGGTTTAAACACACATTGTAGGTGTTTTATGTTTCTTTAATTATTAGTAAAACCAAAGTGATCGGTCCTCAAGAAAGTTTTTTGCCTTTGTTTTTTGGTAGAGATGTAGTACATTTGAAGGTTGATAAAGAGAGTGCGTGCGCGGAGCGGAAGAGGTAGTTGTACCCCCAGGACTGCACAGAGAGGGCTGGCTTCTGGGGGTTGCGCCTCAGCGCACCATCCCGGGCTACTTGTAAAGACTTTCGTCGTTGCACGCACCAGCGGCGAACCCTGACTCGCCCAGGCTAGGAAGGGGGCAGATCCCTCCCGCCACCCGGTTTCACGAGGTTTCCGAGTGTGTAGCACGGGCACGCGGGTCCACGCCGCAGGTGGAGGCTTTTCCTGCGCGGAGACCCGGTCCCCGGCTGGGGCTTGCACTCACCATCCGCGTCGAAGCGCTGCCAGACCTGCCAGAAGCCCGCGGCGTCCCAGCGCCCCGGGGCCGGTTCGCGGGCGCTGTCCATGGTGGTGAGCGCGCGGCCGGGCACCAGCACCGCACGCCTCGGGGAGGACTCCCGCACGTCTGCGCTG
>NW_025999913.1:19153358-19220858 GCF_001458135.2 Marmota marmota marmota | reverse complement strand
CCTTCATAGTCACATAGTCCTGGGTCAGGATCCACCATCTGCTAGCTGAACCACTCATTCTCATTTCTGAGCTTCAGTTTTCTTATCTATAAAGTGAGGATTATAACATTTACCATGGGGAGTTTCCATGAGGATCATAGCCACACAGAGAAATACACAATGTTCATGGTTGTCATGGTGTTGTAGATAACAAGAGATGAATGCATGATATATACACATATGCATATATAGAGAGAAAATAAGTCTGAGAAACCTATAGTCCAGAGGAGCCTAATGAGAGAGAATAATGAAATGTAACCTTTGACCCTGGGTGTCATCTTGGAACAGAAAGGGGACGTTAGTTAAAAATTAAGAAAATCTGAATAAATATGGATTTCAGATACAATATTGGGGGGAAATGGTTTAGAACTAAATCTCTCTGGGCTTGAGGCCCAGCCTGGCCTCTTACCAGCTGTGAGAAACTGAGAAAATTACTCAGAAGCCACTTTCTTTTCTGTAAAATGGGGATGACCATGGCATTTTTCTCCTGGTGCTGTCCTGAGGGTGAAATGTGCTGTTCTGTACTCTCAGCAGGGCACACACAAGAGCACCCAACCTAAGTCAGCTACTGAGGTGAAGAGTCCCCCATACAAATGCATTTTGAGGACGGTGAGATAAACTTGAGAGGTTTTGAGGAGCATGGCTTAGGCTGAAGGAAGGGAAATGAGATCATCACCAATGGGAAGAGGTGGGTACACACACTGAAGAGCTGAGTCGGGAGGGGAGGAGCTCACAGCATGGGTAGTTACCATGTGGCCCTGGGGAACTATCAATACCATGTCCAGCATCAGGCAGGAAGATTGGTCTATAGAACTCAGCAGGTTGATGACTGCTCTTGTCTTCTGGTAAATAATAGGAACAGGAAAAACGAGGCGAATATTAAAAATAACGATCAAGATCTCAGGTAGGGCGATAGCTAAAGAAACAAAGATAAATCTCTGCAACGGGATGTATGGCAATTTCAAAATCAAAACCTTGATTTTGAAGCCCAATGACACAAGGAAACGCAAACTACAGAAGCATTCATCTGGTCTGACCCAATTCTGTATTGACTTCTTTCTACACATAGGGAAACAAAGGATATCCATTAATGGCATCAGTGACACTTCTCTCTGTAATGTGGAAAGGGAGGTTGTAGCTGAGTTTAATTTTACTATTTATAATTCTTCTAATTTAAGACCTTCTATGGTAAGCATATAATGCAAACTCTCATGATTTTTTGAAGTTGGAAAAGCGAAAGTTAGTGAAAGAAGCCTAACTATCAGAGCTGCTCTGCTCTTCACGGAGAGCAACCAAAATGCAGAACAAGTTCCAGCAGTCTGGTATCTGGAGCTTTCTGAATAGCTGTGATTTCCATTCCATGATCTACTTTCTTTTTATGCAAATACCTACCATAGTGTTAGGTAGCTGCTGCTGAAGTACCTTGCAATCCTAATATACATGAGATTTCCTTTGGGAGAAAATCATTCAAATCCTTGACAGAGAAGAGAGCAATTAGGAAAGTGTTTAGAGATACTGGATCAGCAGGAAACACATTTAAGACTCTCTTCCTGGTTCTCCCACATGAAAATGGAATGATGGGGGTGGAGGTGGAAGAACCAGAGAGATTTTACCCGAGACCATTATCATCCACCCAGAGAGCTCAGAGTAAATACTCAAGAAGCAGCAAGAAGCAACCAAAGATATATTATGCAGTTTATAGATCCATTGAGCTCCTTCTACAGATATTCTTATTTGAATGGTTTGGAGTGGGCTTTGACATAGATATTTTTAAAGCCCCTCTCCCCACCCCTGCAAGGATGATATTGGATACACTGTCTTGCCTTGTATCTCTAAGCTTCTGGATGCTCATAGTTGTCATTTTATTATTTGGATATGGCTTCTCTGAAGGAACATCTGGAAAAGAAAAACATAAGTATTCAACATTCTTTTGTGATTCATACCCCATCTCTTTCCAAAGGGATCAGAATTTATACTTATAAGTCATTCTAGTAGCTTTGACAACTGATGGCTCACACTGGGGCCTAAGACAATAGGTTTGTATTTTTTCCCTGCTGATTTCATTTTCTCCTACAATCATTTCCTGCTTTTCTCATTAGCATAGCTAATTGATAGTTAGTTATACAGAAAGAGCAGTGGTATATAATTTGGAGCATTGCTAATTAACCCTGGTGCTTGCACTCATTTCTAAGCTAAAATATCTGCATCTTTTTGCAAACTCAGAATGATATTTCTAGTGAGAAATACAAAGGATTTTTGTGGCATCATCTCCCAATAGTTATTGAATATCCAAACTTCATAGACGCCTCACAGTCTATGCAGTAGACCTTAGGATTCAAAGATAGAATTAGCTTAATGCCATGCTGGCTCCAAAGGTCAAAGGAAGTAGACTACAAGAAATTGGACAATGTTTAATCATGAGGAAATTTATAAATACTGAAAGTAAGGCTGCTGCTTAAAATATATCCTTTATTGTTTCCTTTGCAATAACACAAATAATATCTCATTTAAGCAATACAAATCAGAAGCTTCAGAAAAAGATTGTTTCATGATTTTACAACTAAAGAAAGCTAACAATAACAATATGTCTTTTCAATCATTTTTATATGGAGAAAAATTGGATTATACTGCTCTGTAACTTGCCTGTTTCATGTGATATCATGAACCTTATCATTAACTATTTTTCTATGGTGTCATTTTAGTGATATTGTTACTGCTGTTGACCGGTGACGATTCCTTGCTTCACCAATGTTGAAGAATAACACCAGAGAAGCATGCCGTGGCAAGGTCAGAGTAGAAATTAGAAGTTTATTAAAGGACAGCAGAAAAGACTTCTCCCGGAGGAAGAAGGGGACCCAAGAGGTGGAATCCGTGGAAGTGAGGTTGTCTCTCCATTTTATAGTTTCTTTCAGTGATGGAATGTAGGTGGGAAGGCCTGAGGGGCGGGACACAGGTGGGTCAAAGAAGTAATCTGGGCAGGAAGGACTTCTGAGTCAGCACCTTCAAGTTTGCTGGGGGCTGTTCATTAACACTTCTTTGGGATGGGCTCTGGCCTTGGGCTTTTCCAGGACTTCATGAACATTCCATGAGTTGTCCTGCGTTTCCGGAATTCATTCTCAACATGGCCTCCATTTTAGATCTTACTCGATATCAGACCCGATTTACCTAACTACACTGACTACCTAACTTTAAATCTGGCTTCAATATCATTAGATTAGTTTATTTGTAGTCCTCTTTTTGGAATTTTTTCTTAGGTTTTCACTATCAACTGAATGTTTGCACACTCCTGTAATTATTTCTTTGGGATATAATTCTAAATGCAAAAGTGCTGGGCTGAATGATACATGACATTTTTAAGTCTTCAATACACATTATTAAAAATAGATTCCATCTTGATTTTACCAATTTGTGCTGTCACTAGCAATAAAAGAGAGTATCTACATTAATAATTTTTTAAAAATCTTTAAGATTAATCCTGAAGTAGTCACTGCTAGTTATTTGTGGAAAGTGGAGTAGTTTAGGATTTACTCAGAGGTGGCATGTGTATGAAGGTGAGTGGCACTCGGTGGCTTATCAAAACCTCCTGTGCTCTCTCTCTGGCCCACCCCATATACAGCAGCTGGCACAGTGACCACTTCATATTTCTATACTGCCCTAATCATGCAACTTTTGTTCGTAGAGTTATATTCATTATGGAAAGAGACTGTGATAACCTATACTAACGCACAAAAGCAGTGCTTTAAAATCTCTCGGTCTGTTACAGTAAGTTGAAACTATAAATATTTTTCCAGCCACAAATATAGCCACCTTATTGCAGATTTAATAATGCAAAAGCATAGGATAACCTTTCAAATGAATTTTCCTTCTTACCTCTCCCCCACTGTGGTTCTACATTCCTAAATTGCATAGAGGTTTTACATCATTTGGGATCAAGACTGACACAGAGTGCTTTCTAAATCACTGGTAGCCTAAGCTAAATCCTGGTGACCACAAAAATAAGAACATTATTGTACTTATTTCCCAAACGGAGTATAACTTCTGTTCACCCAATATTGCTGCTTTAGTAAGCAGTTATTTTCCTAACTTATGTGGGTACCTGACTATTAATTTGCAACTTCTTTTCTTTTAATATAATTTACTCAAAGTTCTAAGTTTCCTTGTAAGTCTCGATACAGGCAGAGTCCATGAATTTTGTTTAATTATGCATTTTGTTTTCTGATTGTCATATGAAATTCTTTGGTCCATGATTTAAAATGTTTCATAAATTTTACCTATTTATGTTTTCTCTAAATAACTTTTGTTGATTTTTAATTGAATGGCATTGCAGTTGAAGAATGTGACTATGGTCACCATCCCAAAATATGTTGAGGTTTTCTTCATGAACCTTTATAAAGTCAATTTTCATAGATGGTCTGCATGTGCTTGGAAAAAATGCAAATTCCTCAATTTGAGGCATAATGTTCTGGGTATGTCCACCAGGTCAAGTATGTCAATTATGTTGTTCAAACTTCTATGTCCTCACTGATTTCTTGCCTGCTTAATTAAACAATTACAAAGTCATATGTTAGAATCTTGTATTTGGAAAGTGGTTAATCTGTTTCTTCTTGAAGTTATTTCCTTTGTTTGTTTGGTTGTTTTTTGTTTGTTTTATGCCTTTGGAGGCTATGTAATTAGGTGAGGTAACTACTGATTTATTTATATAAATGTTGATTTATAATTATGCATAAACTGATCTTTTCATCATCCCACAATTCCTTTTATCTAATATCTTTTGCTCTGTTTCATCTAATATTAATATGGGTACACCACTTTCTGATGTAGTATTTGCTTTATATCGCTACCTCCATCCACTTACATGGATCATTGTGCATATTTTAGATGTGTCTATAGAATATTTGGCTATTTCCATTTATTATAACTATTGATATGCTTGGGTATATTTCATGTTATTTTTCCTGCCTTCTATAAACTGCTTTTATTTTTCTCTATTTTTTGATTATGATTTTTCACTTGATCATTTTTCTAAAAATTAATTTAGAGATTACATATTCATTTTCTGTTTTTTTAACCCCACAGATATCAATATGAAAACTTAAAAGTAAAAATTATTTAATAAATTTCCAGTCCTCCCAAGTAACTTAAAGCCTTAGATTACTTTAGAATGGACTGCCACATCTCTATTTCTATGCCGTTGCTATTATACACCTTAAATGTATTTTAATCCACAGATTCTGGTTACTTTTTTAGTTGTTGATATTTATTAATTTTCCACACTTATTTAACATCATTTTTTGCTTACCTAATCCTTCCTGCATCTCAGGAATTCCAACTAGGGTTACTTTTATTCTTTCTGAGGGACGACCTTTAAAATCCCCTCTACTGCGCTTCCCTTGGAGGGGAACTCACCATTTGTCTGGGGGGTTCTTACTTCACCTCTGCTCTTACAAGTAATGTGGCAGGGATTGAGTTCTGTGTTGACAGCTCCTTTGTCTCAGACTCTTGACATGATGACTCCCCTGGGTCTCCTGGATCTCTACCTGGATGCTAAGACGCTGTCATGGAGAAGACCACTCCCACCAAGGGCTCTAGGAGTTCCTAGTCAGAGGGGGAACTCGACCCAGGATGGGCAGGGGTTTGGGCTTATATGATGGAGAAGAACGTCAGCACTGGTCAGTCAGAGGCATAGACAGAGGTTTCTTTAAGGAAGAGATACATAGTCAAGGCAGAAACGGGGCAAGCTCAAGAGAGAAAGCCCTTCCCGATTCTGCAATCTGTATTTGGGGTAAAAATGGGAGTTCATAACCCACTTGAATCTAATGTATGAAATATGATATGTCAAGAGCTTTGTAATGTTTTGAACAACCAATAAAAAATAAATAAAAATAAAAATAAATAAATAAGAAAAGAAATGCACATTGGAGACAGTGGGCACCTCCTGAAGAGCAGACAGCAACCCGCTGGTGTGGGGTGGTAACCGTGGGGCGGTCATGTTCCTAGCAGGACGTTGCCAGGGGCTGGACTAGAGGTGCAGGCAGGTGGAGCTACATCATTTCCACCAGTGTTCCCTGCAGTTTTACATTGTCCTCGTGTTACAAGGGCATGGGTCAAAGGCACAGGCCAAGGGAATGTCTCTCGGGAGCTCTGGGATGCTTTCTGCATCTTGATGGTTTATGGGCATTTCCTGTGAGACTCAGCATCTCTCTCCCTTTATCCCAAATGCCCATCTCAAAGTCAGCTGCTGCCATCCTGTCATTCCCTTGTGGGCCTCTGTCCCTTGCTCTGGCAATCCGAGGGCCTTCTCTGTCTTTGGTGCTCTGTGATTTCAGTACAATGTGTCTAGGGATGGGTTTCTTTTTACGCATTCTGCTTAAAATTCACAGGGCTGCTTGCATTCGTGATTTGGTATTTCTCATTAGGTCCAGGAAAAGTTTCAGCTCGTTTCTCCTCAGTTTCCCACTTCTTCTCTCCTACCTCCCCTCCTCTACCTCTCCTTCTGGAATCCTGGTGGAAGTCTGTTTCCTCTCCTCATCCTAAGCTGGGTCTCCTTCACGCTTTCCATCTCTCTCCTCTTTGTGCCACAAACTGCACAGTCTCACAGTTTCATGAGATTTGTCCTTTTACTCACCAATTCTCAGCACAGCTGTATTTAATCAATTATTAGAGTTCTCATTAAGTAATCATTTTAGCATCATCTATTTTTTTCCCATTTAAAATATGCGTGGTTATATCTCACCGATCCTTGTTTTCTCACATTTTCAACTTTTATTTCTTTATATTAAAATCACTTAAAATTCTGTTTCTGATATTTTCCACTTCTGAAGGCTGGTTCTGCTGTGTTTCTCTGGTATCTTTCACTAACAGGGCCTTGTCTCCTCGTGTCTTTCTGATTCTGAGAGTACACGCTCACGTAACTCTTGGAACTTGGTGGGAATGTGCTCCAACCTTGGTTGGAGGATTTTCATTGGCTTACCACAGGGGCTTGGTCTAAGATTAGTTGTGAGGGAGATGTAGGAGGGCATGGGCAGCCAGGGCAAGATGGCAAGTGAGGGGGAGCAGCGTGGAACCAGACCAAAGGAGCATGGAGAGGGTCTTCCAGTTAGTCGACGTCCTGGTGGACGAAAGTGCTCCTGGTCACAAGTGGGGGACCCCATCAGACAGACACTTTCGTACTTGTGCTCCTAGGTGGGGCACCCAACAGAAAACCTAAAACAGACGTGTGGACATGGAGTGGGGGCAATGAACAATAGTGAGGAGAGTGTGGACAGGGGAGGAGAAAGGAAAGGAGGGATTCTGGGGACCATAAAAACAACAAGCCCAAACCTCCCCTCCTGAATCCTGGCTCTGGGGCTCCTTCCCTTCAGAGGAGTTGGCCATTGTGGCTTTTGCAATAAACCTGCTGCGTGCTTGCTATTTCTATGTCTTATTCTTCAATTCTTTGCTGAGCAGAGACAATACAAGGCCCCTAGAAACACTGCACAAGGAGACTTTCCTCTAAATTTACAGACTGAGGTCTTTGTTTTGTTCTTGTTTAATTCACAGGCAGAATGAACTTAGTCCCCACGTCTGAGGGACGGGCTGTTGTTAGAAGTTCTAGTAGAGACGGCCGGTTTCCCTTCTAACTGTCCTACGTTTGCAACAGTCAGTTTCCAACATGGAGACTTGAGGGTTTGCTTTCTCTAGATTTCCCCGAATTTGAGGCGTAGCTCTTCCGGGTTCTGATGCTATGAGGCGAGTCTTCTGTTAGACCCCTCCTTAAGCTTCATCTCTTGATTTTCGGCATCTGAAGGACAGTTCATCTGATCTGGCAAATGCCTGCAAAGCATGAGCCAGCCTGAGTCGGCCTTCACTTCCCTGCGGTCCTGCTTTCATGTGGCTCTTGTACCCTTTAGTCTCCTTTATCAAACTGTCCCTGTGTCATAATGTATTTTCAAGTTTTGAAACTGCCCGCCAAGCATTTAAAGTTGTTTTTCAATGGATGGGCCAATCAGCATATCTCCCCCATCATGTGTTAGAAACTATTCTGTTCTTGTAGAAATTTCCATTTTTATCTGGGTACAAGTTAAAACTTCAAATTTTATTTTCTGAAATCTCAGTGCTTTACCACTACAAAACTTCCTTATTTTTTTCTTCATTTTTTCCTTCTCCTTTTCATTTTCTTCCTACTTTCTTTCCTTCCTCCTTTATTTCTTCCATTATTTTTCAATTCTGTGAAGTTTTCTTCTACCCAGGGTGTTCCTTATGAGCCTGAGGCTCAAGAAAAAACAAAGAAGAGGAGAGGTATTTATAAAAAATAAAAAGATTTGCTGCACATGCTTATGGAGACAGGCAGAATATGGTCTGTGGGATAACATCTCATCTCTGTCAGTCCTTAAATTTAGAAAGTTTCTTCTTACATTTCTTGCAAATCTTTGATGACTGGAATAAAACTGGTGAGTCAAGGTACAAGAAGAAATAAGTACAGTCACCAGGTAACCTGGGCATTCATAACTGCTCAACTGTGGCTGCTTACAAAACCCTGCACTGTTCCCGCACATAAAGTCCTCTAAATGGGAAAGCATCAGACTACTATAAACCCATGCTGAATTCGAATTGGCCCACCCAAGATGCCTTCTAATTCACTACCATTCATAGTCCAGATTCCTACCCAAGCAATTCCTACCTAAGAACAGACAGATTAACATCCCTGGAGGAAGCACCTTGAACCAGGACTTTTAAAAAAAAATCCTCAGGAAATTCTAATCATTCAAAAATTGGGAAGACCTTGATCTACAAGTGTTGGGACCTGGAGAGATGGGCTGCCTGAGCTCATTCCTGCTGTATCCTTTTTTCACACCATGGAAGGCTGGGAAGAGGGAAAGACTGACAAGTACCACACCCTCCAATTGCCCAGGAACAGCAATGAGCATGGGTGGGCACTGGGAAAGCTGGCAGAGCATCTAAGAACTGGGCACCACAGCTTGGGCCTTCCGAAGAGTCTTCTTAAGAATTAAAAAGAACAAACTACTGCGTCCTTCAGATCTTGACAGTGGAGGGTGAAGACCTCAGGGTCTCATGGTTCTTGTCACATTCAGACACCTGCCTGTGGTGTCCGAAATGACAAATGAGGCTTATGTTTGAGTAACTGGAGTTTTCCACTTGGAGAAAGACAAATGACTTTGGGCAGGAGGTGGGTGCCTGTCTGTGAACGTCTAGAGCCAGCCCTGAGTGCAGAGCAGGGGCCTGTTCCCTGCTTGGGACTGAAGGGACACTTAGAAAAGAGGAAGAAGTATTTTTCCAACAATGAATGCATTTGGGCAGGGCATGTCAAGAGAGAAGAACTTCTTTTCAAAGAAAGGTTAATATTTTTCTAGAAGTACATTCAAACTTCGGTGGTAGAGCCAGACTTTACAGGGGCTGTGAGTGTACCTTACTGGTAGAGTGCACTTGCCCGAACGCATCAGGTCTTGTACTCAATCCCAATATTACAAAAGAAACAAAACCCCTCAAGGGGAGGAAACAAGGGTTCATTTGTTCCCTGGGATCATCTGCCTCTGAGTTTAACTGCACGCCTCAAAGAAGGCACTGTTCAGAGGTTTGCCTTTGAGGAAGCTGAGGGATGCATCAATATGTATCTGAAGAGATGGCATGTTGTTTTGCTGACGTTACCTGGCCTAAATGTGGCAAATCTGCATACTAAATACTTCCAGGATGGGGGAAGCACAAAACGGAGCTAGGGATCTGGCTTCGCGAGTTCCACCTGGTACCCAAAAAGAAAACTTCCATGTTGTCTCCAAAGAGAGCAGCAGAGTTGACCCGTGGTTAATATCTTCACTCCAAGAATAAATTTATGTTTTGTCTAAAAGCCTGGCTCCTTGGCACCTCTGGGCAAAAAAGGAAGAAGGAAGCAATATAAGCATTTAAACAAGGTGTGACCTCAGGAGAAAGTTATGCCTCCAGCCTGCGGCTCTGTTCGCAAACGTTAAAGGACACTCCCTTCCTTCGCCAAGGCAGAACTCAGATGGGCACGTGAAGGCCAAAATAAACTCAAGACTTTGCCCCAGAGGGGCAGACCAGGCTGACTGGCGCGCAGGTCACGGCCCCGGGGAGCGTGCCCTGCTGCCATGAGCCTGAAGCGCAGGGAGCCAGGGCTGAGGCCAGCGAGGGCCGGCTGACCTGCGGCCCGACGGTGGCTCAAACCCCGCCATGGAAGCAACCGAGGCGAGAACAACTGAAGAGGGGCAGGGTAAAGGAGAGGAGTCGTCTCAAGAGCTGACCAATAGCGTTAGCACTCCCAAGACCTCATTAGCATACATGTTGACCAATAGCGTTAGCACGTTTTCAAAACCTCATTAGCATAAATTTGGACCAATCACGTTGACCCAAGCGCTATATAAGCCCCTTCACCGGGGCAGTCTGAAGTCGTCCTTCCCGTCAACGGAGGTTTCTGCTTCGCTGTGTCGTTTCTCCAGGAGTTGGTATTGGAGTGGGCCGCTTTAATATGCTGTGGTGTTTCCCAGTCAAGCCTTGTGTGGAAGATCAAAAACTAAAGAGGTATCTTCTGTTCCTCAAGAGGGGAAGCTGTGCGGTTTTTCCGGCATAAAAGAGTTGTGATAACTAAGAGCTGCAACACTTCTGAGGAAACGGGAGCTGCAACACTCTTACTAAGGAGATGAGAGCTGCAACACTTCTACTTCTTCACCGACAGAGCTGTGACACTTACCTTAAAAGCTGCAACCATAATACAGAGCTAACGGTTGCCCTTCCTGGGAGTGTTCCTGGTTAGCTATTTTCATTAATGGATTCTATGGCTTCTTCACTTGCTGAGTCTCCAGTGTCTGGATCTCCCAAGCTTCCATGAGACTTGGGAACAGCTAATTTTCGTGGGTTAGGTGCTGTGTGTTTTAACTGCTCAGGTGCTTAAGTGGGATATACTCAACAGCCCTGGGAGAGCTGAATTGCTGGTTAACCTCCCAGGGCAGTGAAGATTCAATGTAACTGGGACTCTTGGTGTCCATGTAAAGGCTACCAGATATCCTAATCACAGTGGAAGGTGGCCATTGGCAGGTCAGAAGTTTCTGCCAAATTGGTACGGTTCATTGTTGGTAGATTTTCAGCCTCCTTAACTGTTGATCTCAAGTCTGGCATTTTGTTAAGGTAGCCCAACTCAGTGTGAGTCTTAACCCCACCCCACCCCTACCATGATGTTTAAGACTGGAGATTTGAAAAGGGAACAAGCAGGTATCCACTATTATCTCCTAGTGGGCCTACCTAGGAACCCCCTCCCCACCAAAGTGTCCCTGCTTGTCCAACGTCTTGAAATTCCCAGGAGTGAAGTCCCATGTACCCTGCTGTCCCAGTCTTTCGGGAACCCTGAGGCTAAGGCCACTCTGCTGAGCTTCTGGTAGTTCGGGTCTAATGCTATGCACCTGTACCCATGGCTCCACCTCATCCTGAGCGAGCAGGCTGGGCAAGTGCTGGGTGCCACTTGATCATAACCCCACCAGTAGGCAGCCTAGGTACATCTGCAGCCATAGATGGGCCAAGTATTTCCTGCCATGTTGTGACCATCAAGTCGTGCCATGGAGTTAAGCTGAGGGCTCATGGGTCTCTGGCCAGGCTTCTCAGTTAAATACACAGCTGCTATCACTGAGTAAGTGCTCTGCCACATAATTGAGAGCCCATAAAGAGACTATAACTGGTTATTACCTCTGGTCTCTGCTTCTTGGTAATTCACCAAGTCACTGAAGGATATTGCTATGTCTAAATTAAAACTTCATTTTTCCCCCTAAAATATTTCCACAGATTGATTCTATTGATAATACCTCTTTCTCTTTCAAAACCCCAACAGTAAATTCTTCATTCTACCTCACCACCTGCTGCAAACAGGTCCCTCCTGATACCTTACTCTGGGTGTGGTACAGCACTGAGCAATCAGAAGGGATGTCAGCCATTGGGGAAAAGGAGAGGATTGGTGTCAAGTATATATATATGGAGTGATTTTTTTTTTCCCCTGTGAATAACATGTAATACATATGAAGCTTCAAATAATAGTGTCAGATGCAAGTTTATTGCTTAGATAATGGTAAACCTTCCTGTTATGAAGCAGTAGCAGTGAAACTTTTTCCCCTTACAGGATGACTTGGCTGCTATTTTCAGCTGTGCCTTCTTACTGCTAGATTTTTTTCTCCTTATCGCTGTGTGCCCTGCTCCTGCTGTCTCCCTTGTACTCCCTGCCTCAAAGGCCTGCCAGGTGTCTGCCCTAGGAACTCACCCAAAAGAAACTTTGGGAGAATGGACATAGTCCACTGCATCCAAACCGAACTCCTATGTGATCCAGGTATGCATCTCAACTGATGGCCTTTATGATTTTTTTTTAGTTATCTATTGCTGTGCGGTTTATAAAATGGCTCTCATTGACTTGCTCAGTCTGCAGTTTGGCCTGGGCTCAGCAGGGAAGGCTTATCACTGTTCCTTTTGGCAGTTGTTGTTTGGCTGGCAGTGGCTGCAGCCCCTGCACGGGCCCTTGGGCTTCTCATGGCTGGACTCAGAGTCCTTGCTTGGCACTTGAAGTCAGACTCCCGGATCTTCCTCTGGCTCCATTTGTGCACTTCTTATAAAATCCAGTTTTAACAAACACTGCTGTGGGTTTCCCGAGAGCCCCACCCCTCCTGGATCTCCCATTGCCCTCCATGTGCAATTGTGTTCACCCCCCACCATTTCCCAGGTAAAGTCTGGCCACTTGTGCCTGCCCTTAGCAAAAATCCCATTAGACCAGTTTAGCCAGATCACCCTGACCACTGATGTTTCCCCTTAGTGATTTTCCTTCCCCTGGTCCCAATCTGCTGAGTGGACTCTGCTTGCCCATGTGGGTGCTTGGTGTTTAGGCCCATCTTTCTCAGGCAGAATTCCCTCACCGTGGTTCTTCTACCTATCCACGTAGTCTTCCTCACTGTGCTTACACTGGCCATTGAACACCTTGTTTTTGAACACTTCTAAGAGAAAACACGCAAGCGAAAAGGCCCTAAGGCCCAGCCTCGTAAGTTACACAGCATCACTATTATTTTTGCCAAAACAGGTTGGAAGGCCAACCCAGCCTGCCTTTCAAAACCAGGCATTGTAAAGAGTTTTCAGCCACCTTGCCTCACCATCATCTTTCTGACTTTTAACAAAAGACCTATTCTTTTTGAATAAATTCCTGGCTTTGTCTTGTGGATTCTTTTTCTTGGTTAATATTTACTGTCTGGCATCTTTAAGTCTCCTTCAGATTGCTTTACTGTCCCTGGGCTGTAGTACTTTCACAACTTCAGATGGCTGGGTAATTTTCGCCTGTGGCTCACCTTTGTGGGAACCCACGCTTGCCTCCTTGTCTGTGGAGGCAGCTTTGTGGGTGGGCAAACCTGTAGCCAGAGCAGGAGGTCTTTTTCTCGTACACACACATGGATGAGACAAGCCCTCTCTGGCTCCTGGATCTTGGTGTTGAGTATTAGGATGAGAAGTTGGGCTCCTTGCATCTGCTGATCCATCACCTTAATCGAAAGTTCTTGATAGTTTCTTCCCAAAGACTCTTTCGTGACCTGGCTTCTATCAGTCATCTGCATCTTTTTCCAGGTTTAACTATCATGCCTTAGCACAGCAGTGATCAATGTGAAAAGTTAACAGTGTCCCTTTCCTTACAAAGCCACTGGATTCGATCACTGGGGCTCACCCTAGGTCCTGTATCTAGCCTACCCCCCGCCATAGAGCCACCTCTAAACGCTGTAGTCTTGCATTTCTACCATCTTAATGCCATTAAGACTTTGGGGGTCAGCTCCTGCCTGGTGCTGGAGACAACCCAGGAAACCACAGCATCACCTGTGGATTTAAATGACTCAAACTCCAGCAGCCGCCTCAAGTGCACGTTTTATTCTCACTCATCCCTTCTCTGTGCTTGCAGGTTAGGGGCAGTCTGTGGTCCCAGGCCAGCAGCTCTCCACTACCCACAGTACTCAGGGCTGTGCATCATGTTCATCACGGCTCCTGCTCACATCCCGTCTAAAATGACAGCTGCCTCATCAGGAACAAGAAGATCAGGCTCTCAGTAGCTCTCCCTGGCAGACACCAGGCACTCGGCACCACCACTTTCCAGAGCCCAGAACACAGACCATGCTGAGGGCAGGTAGCAGAGCTGTTGGTCACTAGAGTGATCCCGATGCCCAGCTTCACTCTGGATACCTCCTACACCGTGGAAGAAAAGCCAGGCCACTTCTTCCAGGCTCCACATGCCAGCTGGCACACCCCTGATGCCAGCAAAGGGACAGGTGCCGTGCTCCGGCAGGGTTCTGTTGACATACACACCCCTTCTCTCCCCTGCTCCCTGCTCACAGAATCACCACTGTGTGTG
Source organism: Marmota marmota marmota (assembly GCF_001458135.2). Taxonomy (NCBI): domain Eukaryota; kingdom Metazoa; phylum Chordata; class Mammalia; order Rodentia; family Sciuridae; genus Marmota; species Marmota marmota. The sequence goes on along the minus strand of NW_025999913.1, from coordinate 19,206,460 downwards.
CATCCGAAACGTCGGGGGATTCCCTGCACTGACAATAAAAATGATAATGACAATTGTCATTATTGAGGAGAAGGTAGGCACTTGGACCCTTTCTCTAGGATGCCACAGAAAGCACTTTAAGGAACAGCCTCAGCTTAGCAGCTGTGGTATCCTTCATCCAGACTTGGCCACAAAGGAGATGATGCCCAGCCTCTGGCTTGGGGTAGGAAAAGTATGGGCTCCTCTGGTTGCCACCTGCGTAGCTGCTGAATGCACCTTCTCTACATGTGACTGACATTGAAGTTACAATCAGAGTTCTTTCCAGCTGGGCTGCTCTGGGCCCCTGGGACTCCTGGTGGTAAGGAAGTAGACTTCCTTGTGAATGGGACCTCCTATTATGACCCTCCACTGTGTGATCTCGATGCCCAGGGGTACAGGAAGCCCAGCTGTGCTCACCTGGAGTGTGGTCAACACAGGACCCCGATAGGAAAGGGCTTTTTCACTGCAGGAGACAGGCTGCCCTTTATATTTGCAAGCTGCAGGGTAAAGCTTGACTCACCTGCCTGTGCTCTTCACCAATCCCGGCAGAGCATGGTACTTGTAAGCATGTGTTTTTGGTGACAGACTGCCTGGGCCATGAGCTGCATGCCCCTGGGTAAGTTATACAAATTCTGTGGGCCCTAAGTTTCGTGTCTGTAAATGGGGGCGATAATACTACCTCTCCACAGGGCTGCTCTGGTGACTGAACGAGTGAGAAGGGTGCCATTGCCTGAACATGGGCAGCGTTCAGAGGTGTCCTGCCGTCTCATCACCTTCTCCACCCTCCTACAGGCCTTTCAGAAGCCACCCACCATCTGCCTCTTCCCATGAGAACTGTGGATAAGAGTGTTTGTAAAGACTCGCAAACGGCAGAAACACAAGTTCTAAGACCCCGTGTTGGCATATGCCATGGAGAGGCACCGCAGCGCTGTGGGACAGCCAGTGGAGGACCCCTGGGAGTAGGAAGCCACTGTGATTTAGTGGAAAGAAACAGAATGTCACGCTCAAGTTAAAAGGGTCCAGGACCCTCATCCACCTCTCGCCACAGTGGAAACGTTGCCAAGAGGCTGAGCCCCAGAGGGAGAGGTCTGTGGTGATGCTGGGCCAGTGGCTTCCAGGGAGAGGGAGGCTTCTGAGCTGTGCTTGGCATGTAGTGGAGAGCCACAGCCCAGGGCTTGTGGAGTGGAGGAGGTGGCCGTGGCACTGGGAGAAGCTACTGAGCTCCTGGACATTTCTAGAACCTAACTTCCCCAGCCTCTGCCAATGGAGGCCCAGTTTGCTCTCTAGGAGAGGGCAGGGCAAACCTTCCCAATGCACCCTCTCTCTGGCCAGGAAATGCCCAGGGGCTAAATGAGAAGTGCAGGCCCCTGTAGCCCTCCAGGAAAGGCAGGCAGTGAGCACAGGAAGGGAGGCCAGGCCTGCAATTCCAGCCATCACAGATTAATGGGAAATGACTAGAATTCGCCTTCTCGTGCCCAGGTGGGCACCGACTCTTCCCTTGCCGTGCAGAATGCTGACCCCCGTCATTTATTCATTTATTTTCTTCCTCCTTAAATGAGCTCTGTGAGCCATAGGATGGGGGCTCTGTCTTACCAGGCTGGCACTCAGACCATTGTCCAGTGCATGAGAGGTGCCCGAGTTGGTTTTCCATTCCTATAACAAATACCTGAGGCCGTCAACCCACAACATGGGGAGATTCACTTTGGCTCACAGTGTTGAAGGTTCCAGCTCACGGACACTTGGCCCTGTTGCTTTGGGGAGCGTGGAGAGACCGCACATCATGGTGGGGAGCATGTAGAGATTGGGCTGTCCACCCCGCGGTGGGAAGTGAAAGTGGAAACAGGAAGAGAACAGGGTCCCACAACCCCTCTGAGGGCAGGTCCCAGGGGCCTACGGCCTCCCACAAGCTCCACCTCCTAAAAGCTCCACCATTTCCCAATGTCACTGAGCTGGGGACCCAGCCTTGACACATCGGTCTTTGTGGGACACACCAGATCCAAACTACGGTGCTCAACAGATATTGAAGAGGTAACAAAATGAGAACCATAACTGGTGGTGAGAAGCCTGGCTTAGAGTTCAGATGTTTTCAGGAGGGAGGGAGAGAAGGGGGGATGTGCCCCTAAGCCAGGTTCCACGCAGCCAAGGGCTGCAGTCAGTTGGTGACACAGGTCCAGTGGCAGGAATGCTGAGTTTCGTGCTGTGACTAGACAATGTGGTCCCTCCAGTCCTCAGGCACAAGGCTTGGTTCTTTAAGTGGACCTCACTGGGAAGGGATAAGACAATATGACCCATTTCATTCCCCTCCCTTAATCCACAATGCATTGTGTCCTGTAGCAATGGACCCCACCTCGTCCACAGTCAAAGTGGATGCATAGACCACAGTGGTCATTCAGTCTTGCTCTCTGCAGCCTGAACACTTGGAATTTCAAAGCAGCTGCTACTATAGAATTTTCTAGAAGTCCATGTTGGCTGGAGTGGGTTGTGCCCCTGGCTCCTTGTGCATCAATGCTAATGGCAGGGTGCCGGCCGCTGGTCTGCCACTCACCTCAGGTCTTGCCTGTCTGCCTTTTGGGAGTGTTGGAGAGCCAGCCTCACACTAGTGTTCAATTAAGTGAAATTAGATTTTGCAAGATGGAAGTTTCTTCCCCTTGCTCCGTCCAGGAAGAATCGATCTAATTATCATGTCCATGCTCCCAGGACTCTTGTTTAAATCTCTCCTCCCTGTTTCAGTTGAACGCATTGGTGCTGCAGATGTGTCTTTAGTTAATGGAGGTTGGAGCGGTTTGCAAGTCCTGCTGGGGGTGAGCCACATGTGCGACGACCCCAGAGTGGGTGTGCCTCTGGCACAGTCTCTTGCTTTTCCTGCTTGATCAGGCCCAACCCAGTCGGCCAGCCACTCCTTAGGGACCTAAGCCCTCTTGGGGTGCTGGTTCCCACCCTCTGCTCCTATGCAAAGACCACCAAGGCACTGGGGACCCACGGCACCAGGAAAGCTGAGCTCCTTTCCCACCTGTGGCTGGCTGGAGGACAGGGTGGTAGAGGGTGGGAGCCTGCAGGAAGGTACCTGAAAGGCCTCTTTCTAGCTGAGTGGCAGTAGGCTCTGGGGGCTCCGCTGTCCATCCTGGTTCTGATCTCCAGGATGGGAGATGAGCTCGTTCTACTGTCTGCAGGGCAGTCTCTCCCCAGTGTGCCCTTCCCCAGGCAGCCATCTCGTGGCCTCTCAATCAGTCACGCCCCTTTATTTCCTGTAATTCTGGTGCTTTGACATCTTGGGGTTTGCTGCCTCAGGAAGGACTACACTTCCCAGGGCAGGCCATCCCTAGAGGGAGTGAAAAGTATGCAGGAACCTCTCCCTGAGCGGCCATCCGACCTGCCTGAGCGTGTGTGGCTCTCACTCTGTCCCTGCCTTCATCACTCAGGGACAGACCCTAGAGAACTTGGGACAGCACTCGACCCCCCAGTCCAATGGAGTTATCCAAATCAGCCATTCCAAACTTAAGGGCCCAGCCACATCCATTCCTCCTCAAGACCCACTGCGAAAGGTCCTGCCCACAGTCCCCCCAGTTGCTGCTGTCGACTGAGCAGACCTGGAGCTTCCCCTGCAGCCCTGTGGCAGGGCGTGCCCACGCCTCTTGGGAACTGAGTGACCAACCATCTTTCCAACAGCAGCCTCCTGGCCTGGTGACTTCACCGTACCTCAATAACAACCACACTGCATTTTAAAACAGCCTCCTGGCCCCCTCGGGGTAGAGGCCGCTCACTGCTCCTGGCTGGAGGAAAGCCATCTTGTCTGGCCAGGGGCAGCAGGTGGCAGAGCTGAGCCCAATCTACATTCTCTCCCAGCTGGCCTCGAGGACGAAGCCTTGCACTGACAGGAGCTCCTGTCCCAACTTTGGGGACCTCTGTCTCCTAAATAGAATTGAAATAAACTATGCATCTTCAGAACCACGGAGAGGTATTCCTGAGGCACACGCTGCGTGTGAGGATAGAAAGTGGCTTGGAGGGTGACAAAAAGGAATATACATTTCCCATTCGTTTCCAGAAACGTCTGTGAGAGTCCTGCAGTCCTGCCCTGCAGCCACGGCTGGTAGCTGTTGGAGCTGTTCCCGCCCTCGCTGGATCATGGCCCCCATGCGAGCTGACAGTCCAGGGAAGCTCCTCAGAATGGAGATGCTGTGTGGATAAAAGAGGAGAGAGTCCTATGAAGGAAACTGATCATATTGAAGAATAATTTAAAAATATTTTAAAACAAATATTAATTTGTCAGTGAAGCACTTCTCTATTAATTCTTCAATAACATGATATGGCGGGGGGGTCTCAGAAACCACGGTGTTGCAGCTGTGATGAGCCTGGATATAGATGCTTCGCAATTCCTGCTGCGGTTATAACTTACCTGGAAAGATCTGTGGTTTCCACTGCCCCAGGCACTGTTAATACACTGGGGTTTGTCGCATGTGGAGCCAGCCCTCTGTGCCCATGGGTTCCACGTTTTAGGATTGACAGCAGTGAAAATTTAAAACTCATGTTCATACTGAAAGCGCAGGCTTTTTTCTTTTGTCACTGTTCCCTAAGAAGTAAGCCTGACGATCATTTATATGGCGTTTACGGTGTACTGCGTACTGTACAGACACCAGAGGTGATTTGAAGTGTATGGGAGGGTGTTTGTAGGTGACACAAACATTACAACATTTCATATAAAGGACTTGAGCCTCCGTGGGTTTTGATATCCATCAGGGAAAGGTATCCTGGAACCAGTACCCCCCCCCCCCCCATGCTGAGGGACCACGGCATTCATCACTGAAGGACACGCGGTATTGCAAATGAGGTCACCAAACAGAAGATGTCATTTCCTACCTAGTTCAAGCTTGCAAGTGCCCTGAATCCTGCCCCACCTGTGGCCTGCAGGAGATGCCTTCTACAGCTTTGAAAATCAGCAGCCACTGGGCGAGTCCTTCTCCCCTGCCAAGTGTGCCCAGGCCACAGGGGTCTGGCTATGGCTCAGAGGCCTCCCTGAGCTGAGAAGTTAGGCCAACACACCATGTCCTTGTTTGCAAGTGGCCCTCTCTGCCCTCTCACCCAGAGGGGAAAACTGGGTTCTTCCTTGGTAAGCATGGGCACCGAGGTCCCATCAAGTCACCTGGGGTGGAGCAAGGCCAGCTCAGTGAACTCTGGCCAGATTCACTGACTCTGTTCCACAGAAACGGGAAGCTGTGGCAGTTCTGGCCCCCTCTTTCCAGTGACAGGTGGATCTTATGAACCCTGGAGACCTCTCCAGGTACCATGATTTGATTGTGTCATCTCTGGGCAGGGCACATAGCAGCTCAAACATGACGAATCACCTGTTTTGGTCACAGGGAGTTTTGGATGTCCGTGGCTGTTTGGATTGAGGTGTCCTCCAAGAGCTCATGTGTGAGACACTGCAAGAAAATTTAAAGGTGAAGTGATTATCTTATCAGAGATGCAACCTACCAGCACATTGATAGGGATGACCTGGGTGGTAATTAGGCAGGTAGGGTGTGGCTGCAGGAGGTGGGTTCCTTTGGGGTATATTTTGTCCCTGGTGAGCAGAGCTTAGTCTCTCTCTGTGTCCTTGTGCCCTGTCCTGAGCCACTTTCCTCCACCACTTCCTTCTGCCTGAGGTTCTTCTGCGGCACCATGGCCCAGAGCAGTGGAGTCACGTCTATGCAGAGAAACCAAACCCCGCTCCACGTCGGCATGTGGCAGCAGACTGCAGGGCTCTCACTCAGCAGCTCCAAGTGTGGGCCTCTCCATGAGCCCGGACTGCCCTGCTCTCTGCCCACGCTGTGTGCTGCAAGCCGAGTGGCAGGTGGCTGGGGTGAGACATGTGAAGCTCACCAGGCAGAGGGTTTGCTGGTTTACAGGGTGTGGGAAGCCATTCTTGCACGTGATTGGGCACCTCCCTGATTGGGTGTGAGGCTTCTGGCTAAACTGTGTTGGAACTAATCCCCACCCTCTTTAGGTGCGAGAGCCCATCTGTGTGGGGGTGTGACTGACCATTGACCCTGAGACCAATCACTGACCCTGACCTTGGAATGCTGTCCCCCTCGACCTTCATTGAATGGAATTTTCCCCTGAATTTCTTGTTCCCCAATAAAAGGCCACTCCCTGGCGTGCTCTCTCTCTCTCTCCTGCTAGTCTGTGTAAACCTCCTTGCCCCACCAGGTGGCTCGAGGCAGGAGCCAGAGGGGGAGCCGTCTCAGACCTGGTCAAAGAAAAAGGTAAATTGAGTTTTGTGTGTTTATTTTGATCTCAGTAGTTAACTTCTATGCTACGAACCTCTTGTATGAAGCTGCGTGCTGGTAGCGCCGTCCCATCGTGGGAAGAGAGACAAGGGCCAGCACCTTGAGGCGTGGCTGCAGTTTGGCTGGGTCCTGCCGAAACTTGGGAGGAAAGACAAAAACCATGAAGGAACATCCCTTCTCCTCCTCCTTCCACTGCCCTCTGCCTTCCCTGTCTGCGTCCCTGCTCTGGTTTGGGTAGCATGGCCAAGGAGTTGGGCTCTGGACTCGGGAACTGAGGAAGGTCAGTGTCCATTTGGATAACAAAGAGCAGGACCCCGAACATGGCAGAGAAAGAATGAGGGTCTGAGGGAGGTGAGCATCAGCACCATGATCTACAGCCTTCCGACCAGCGCTCCCACTGCAGGAGAAGGCGTGTTGTTCCTGCTCATGTGACAAGGAATGATCGCCACGCCACACAGTTTTCACTGCGAAGCCACCGCGGGCAGTGCCTTCAGGAGCCACCGTGGGCAGTGCCTTCAAGGCGGCAGGTAACAAAAGCGCTGAATGAAAATCCATTCAAGGGTCTCCACTTGGGACTGAGGGCAGGTTCCATGCTCTGCTGAAGCATCAGGGCTGAGCTGCCTGCCCAGACTTCCTGTGTCATGTCCTCCTCCTCTGCTGCTCCTCATCTGCTGCCCTTTCAGCTGCAGAATGTTTTTCTCATGGAGAACAGTAGGATTTCACAGATGGAGGTTAAGGTGACTAGTCAACAAGGGAAGCTGGCTGTCCTGGGAGATGAGGGCAGGGTCAAGGTCCTGACCTCCAAGCCACTGCTGGCTGCTGTCCCCCCGCCGCCCCCACAAGCCAGGTGTCCAGTACTCTCCTTCTGGGTTCAGTGGCCAAGCTCGAACTGAGGTCTCTCCAACACCTGGCAGATGCCTGGTCTGTACCAAGCAGACTCCCAAAGAAGCCATGTCAGACCAAGGAGAGAAAGACACGGGAAGACCAGTGTGCTCGCTGAAGTCGTGTGACACACACATCCCAGAAAAGCAGACGTGACTTCTGGGTTATCCTGGCCCTGCCACCTACCCAGAGATGGGTGGGAATCCGTATTCTTCGTTTGAGCTTTGCACATCTCTACAGGAAAATCCTGCTGTGTCTGTGGTTTAGGATTACAAGAAGGTTCCCTGGCCCCTCCTAACGGTGCTTTTGAAAATCTCATATGGTCCGAGGGTTTCCAGGAGGCTGGGGCCCTAGCTCCCTCAGTGGCTCCTGATGACCTGGTCCGTCTGGTGGGCTCCGGGCACCCACGGCTCCTCGTGGCTGTGGCCTTCCACCTTACCTTCACTGGGCTCCCAGAGGCCACATCACCCTTCACCCCCACTGGCACTTTACAGGCATAACAGTAATCCAGTGGCATCTGGCTTGTCAGGTCCTAAGGAAGCTTGAGAAGTCACTTGGTCACTCTCTGTCCTGGGGAACCTTCTAGAGACACATTATGGGTCCTAGCTGAGGTACTCACAGAGCCAACAGCAAGCCCCATGCTTTGAGGAAGGGGCCACCAGTCTCCAGCTCAGCAGACACACCATAAAGCCACCCTCCCCTGCATCCTTGTTGGATTGATCAGGGTGACAAGATATGGAAGAGTGGGCCAGGACAGCCAGAGACTGCAGGCACCCTCCTGGACACCGTTCCTGAGAGATGGAAGGAGTGCAGGGAGCGCCGTCAGAGCCCCAGGCTGACCCGTGAGAGGAGTCGGAGGAGTGAGGACCGTGGTGCAGCCCACGGTGTTGAGCAACTGCTTTGGAGGAGACCCGCGTGGGCAGGGACAACCTGGCAGCGGAGAGTGGGGCTGGCCTCAGGACCACTGCAGAGGCACAAAGGCCAGCACGCTGTCCATCCACCATGCCCCCACTGAACGTGCTCCTCAAGGCTCTCAGGACAGCCCCTGCTGATCACCAGAGGGAACAAGTCATGGCTCTCGCTCGGTGGTGGCTCTGGGCCTGCCTCTCCTTCCTGGGCTGTCCATCCGAGCTTTCTCGCCTCCCTGAGAATCTCACCTTACTCTGCTCCACTGCAGAGTTGGTTCTGACCCTCACTGGAGCAGCAGAGGCTGGTTACGGGCCTCTCTGTCCCTCCTCAAGAACAGCTCCTCTGCGGAGCCCAGAGGACTTGCTCACAGCAGGTGCTCTCTGCCAGGGTTTCCCAGGTAATGCTCTGAGCCAGAACACTCCTGCACTCCATGGCTCCCTGACCTAACGTGGGCCACACCTGCATCACAGGGGGTGATGTGGGCCACACCTGCATTATGGGAGGTAACATAGGCCACACCTGCATTATGCGTGGTAACATGGGCCACACCTGCATCACAGGGGGTAACATGGGCCACACCTGCAATCCTAGGGTTACAACCAAGGGCCCAGAATGACCCTTGACTGCCCCTTCCATGGGCTATCACTCAGCTGGGGGGTGGGTCACCCTCCCAGGCCTGCTACCCGCCCAGCACCCACCCAGCACCCACTTGTCTTTGCCTCATGCTTCTCCCACTCTGGCTGCCAGTGGAGGTGGGGGTCCCATCGGCAGTGATGACAGCAGAGCTACCGTTGGAGGAGGTGGTCCTGCGTCCACGTCACGGGGCCCCTGCTCACACGCCAGGCTCCCCAGCATGGTGGGGAGGGGGTGAGGAATCGGATCTCAGCCCCACATTCTAAGAGTTCCTTCCAGTGGACGACCACTCTGCGCCTCTTCAACTCACATTCCACTCCAACAGCATGGCTCACATGACCCCGGACCTGAGTCAGTGGAACCAGGACTCCACTCAATTCTACACCCTTTTGGTACATTCTTTTTTCCCCACAGTGAGAGCAGAGGGGCAGAACTAGCAAGTTATGTCCACTTTGAAGGCAATGGTCCCCAGGCTGGTGGATTATCTGAGCACTGTGAATACTCTAGATTTTTAGAAACAAAGTTTCAAGTTCCCCAGCACCAGCTAATCCTAACTAAAAAAGTAACCACAGAAGGTAACAATTCCGCTTGTAAAATCATTTTATTGGTATAAATATACATATGAATAAAATACTTTCAGCCTGTAATGCAAGTGAATATTTGTGAAATGTCTTATAAAAGAGTAGTATTCTGATTTCTTTTTACAGGTGTCAAAGTATTCTCTCTTAAAACCACACATTAAAACCTAAAATGCAGCAGAAATTAAAGGCCTTCCAAAACATGAATATTCATAAAACTTCATTCCAATCAAATATGTACATTGATCTGGGCACATGGAAGAATCCACACGGACCAAGCTCACTCCGTTCTCAACTGTGCTTGTTGATGGCACCCGAAGGCCACCAACTAACCTTTAAATGTACAATTCCACTTCAGGAAGGAAGAAGTTCCCCATGGGAGAATGTAAAAACCATACCAAGATCTAATAAATATAATTTATACAAATTATTTATTAGTGTGCTCTGTTAATATAATTACAATGTGCAATGCTTACATCAAGAATAAACCGCTCTATCCAGTCATGTGCAGATCTGACAGGCACGGTTGGCAGTGCCCTCGGTCTCCTGGTGGAGCACCTGTGCGTGTGTGTCCAGCTATGCCTTTGACCTCCAAAGACTCATCTTGCAGGGCAATTTGTAGCTGCCTCAGAGAAGTTCAAGGAGGGCCCACGGAATAACTGCTGGCCTTTGCTGAAAGCTTGTGAAGCAAGGTTTAGAATCCAGTGCGAAGGGCGGGAAGACCAGAAGTGTGCTTTGAGACCAGGAATGGATCTGTTGTTATGCTCCGAAAGGAGGAAGAAGAAAGAGAGCACCAAGAGTAGAGGAGGCTCCCTCCTCTCTGAGGGCCACACGCACCTGCACAGTGACACTCTGCCCGGGGACCTTCACACAAAAATAAACTCTTTCTCGGCCTCCTCTCCCGAGTCACTTGACTTGCTGCCCTGGGGGCCGTCTTTACTGGAGGGCCGCTGCTGCTTCTGCTCCTGATACTCCTGGGCCTGCTGGCCCCAGCTTCTCCTTGAAACTGGAATTGAAAGGCAAGGAAGCGGAACAGTTAGTACCTGTAGCAGTAGGGGCTGGCCGCAGTGGGGTGACGGCAGGGGCCTTGGGTGTGCCTGCAGGGCCCTTGGGTGTGCCTGCAGGGCAGTGGGCTGGGGCCAACTTCCTTACAGCAAAGTTGCTCTTATGCTTAGAGACTCCGGGTGGATTCCAAACAGAGGAACAGACCCAGAAACACTCACGCCACAGAGGCATGCAAGACCATGCCTGTGACAGGGTGGCCCTCTCACAGATGTGGTGGAGAACCCAAGGTGACCACACCAAGGTGAAGGAGAAGGGGAAGCCACAACCCACTGAGGCTGGGCACCAGGTGGCACCTCAGTCACAGCGGCAGCAGCAGAGAGGGTACAGGCTGGACAGGTATCCACTGGGCACTTTCTGCAGGTGGTTTAGGGTTGGCTGACCCGGCTCAAGGACAGGATATCAGGAAAGGCCTCAGGAATCTCTTTCAGACCTTTATGGGTCTCAGAAAACCTCAGCTTCACTCTCTAGGAAATGAACTCTTTTTATTCTCTCTGACATAATTCTGTGAAAACGCATCCAACACTGCCGATCAGCCAGCGCTCCAGGTGAGAGCGTCATGGCCTTTGTGCACTATTCCAATCACAGGTAATGCCGGGCTGGGGCTTCACAGTCAGCCATGGGAGCGCCGTCAGCGGCACTGAGTTCCTGCTGTGCCGGGAGCTCTCTGCTCGACGCTGCTGCTCGGTGACCCTGTAAGGCAGGTTTCTGTAGACCTCAGGACCAGGATCGGGGCCCAGCCTGCTACTCGCAAGTCCATGTGCTTTCCAACTGATCATGGCTTCTTGTCAACTGTAGCCCAGGAAAGACTCTGCTGCTGTGTTCCCCATGGCTCTCAGGGGTTGACAGATGCTAGTCACCATGTCCCCTGTGCAGACACCGTGGAGCTGACCTACCAAACCTACACCCTTTGTGAAGCAAGTAGAAGGAAGAGCACAGTCACCTCATTACTCAGAAGATTAAATACTCCAGACAGGAACACAGCACTTCTATCAGGAAGAGCCACAGAACTCATGATGCTTCTGATCACTTTGTTTTTGCTAAAAAATTCCTCTTGCCAGGAGCTCTCTATTTAAATATTTAACTCATTGAACTGAGTTTCAGGAAGTGAAAACTCACTAAACCTAAGGGTCAAAATACAAACATATTATCGCACTTGCCAACAGGATCGACAGGGCCAGGTTCTGGTCTCTGGATAATAATTGGAATGAAAATTCAAATTTTCATTTAATGATATTAAACTGAAATTAAAAGAAAAGAAAGAAAAAAAAATAAATTGAAATCATCCAAAATTCTGGAAAGAAAAAAATCTTTTCAAATCTTAGTTAAAATAAAAAATAATTTTGATTCCTTTTTGCCCCACAGCTTTTGACAAAAACCTCAGATGGGGAAGAATACAATGAACAAATATTATCATTGTTCTTCATTTTAAGTTTGTGCTGGGAGAAAAAAATTAAATGTCCTTGTGTGATTGGTCTTTTGAAAGTTGTTGTTAAGCTACACTCACAAAAAGAAGATTACTATATGGTCTGCAGATATTTTGTGCTTTGTCACAAAACCAATCTGACTCTCGTTCGGATCCTGCAGGTTCTCAGCCCCAGTGATGCCAAGACTGGGGAGCAGGGAAGTCATGAACCCCACAGCCTGAGAGGCTTGGCAAGCCCTTCAACTTCAAAGCAGAGCACCACTTGAGAAACTTGCTAGAAATCGGTTTCACTGTATTTTAAACCAATAAACCATTTGACATAGTCATCGCCCTACGTCAAACAACTCAACCAACTTCCAACACCACAGCCTCAAGGGAAGAAATAAATATGGTGATCTGCTTCAGAGCAAACTTTTTCTCTAATCCTTCTTTTAAAACAATAATCAAACTTTTCATCAATATTTTGGCTCCCCAGAAATCTGAGGTCCAATTCACGTATGTGAGACGACTCGGGAGCAGGGAAACTCATGTAACCAACGATGCTTATTTCATAGATTAGAAACCGAACTAGGCCCCTGGGCCAGGTCACTATGGCAACAGGCTGGGATTCAGAGAGGTGCAGCACAGGAGTGGCCCACAGAGTTCAGGTCACTGACCCTGTCCTGCAGGGCGGGGACAGCGGAACAGCAGGTGGAGTAGGAGGAAAGGTAAACGTCGCCCAGTTCACACTTGTGAGTGATGCAGAGCCAGTGCCAGTCACAAGGACAGAACTGCACTTTCTCTACACAGTTACCAAGAGGAAAAAACAGCACATTATTTCAAAGAGGCTGCTCAAGCATTTACTGTGGGGTGACATGGTGAAAATTCACTCAGGGGCTGGTGGGCAGCTCGGGGAAAGGCACTGCCTTGCATACGCCAGGTTCTGGGTTCCAGCATCAGAGCGAGAAAAAAATCCTCATTCTTCTTTGATTAAATTCAATCAATTGTGAATGCATGTGATAGTGAGCCCAAGACCAGGCTGGCATGTCCTTAGCATTGTAGGTGGGCACCACTCAGACAGAAAAACTGAAATGAGGAGGCCAAAGACCTAGTCACACAGCTAATGCACTGGGCTCCCGCCTCCAGCCTGATTCATGCAGGAACATATCTCCTTGTGTAGGAGATATGTTCCTGTCGAGTGTGTTTTCCAGCCCCTAGGGAGCATCTATGTGACTGCATATAATTAAGAGGCTAATTACAATTCTATGGAAGTCAGTTTGGTCAGGCTTCCATTAAAGGCAGGTCTAAGTAGAATAATGTCTGCTTGAAACTTAAAACTTCAGAATTTATTTTTAAAACATTTATAGAATTTACACTTTTTACTAATTCAGACAGACCTCCTCCTAGGCAGCTTGATTTTAGAGGTTAAAAAAAATCAGATTGCTTTGGAACACTTCTTCAATGCAAGCACTTGTGTGGTTAATGCCAGAGTGTTTCTGTACATGTGTTTGTGTTAATTACTATTCCACGCACTATTAGTTGATAAAGGACACTCAAGTAAATGAACAGATAATTTATTCAACGTGAACACCTGCGTGCATATTCACATCCTGTTTATGGGGCAATAACTGTGTGGAGAGGCTCAAAGATGAAGTCTGCCATTTTTGAAGATGATCCGACTTTGCATATGTATATATGCAAATATATACATGCTGATTTTAAACCTCCTGAAATATGCACATAAACTGAGGACCAGAGATTCCTATGAAAATTTTTCTCCACTGTAAGCTCCACTAATATCCATATTTTCCAGAAGGAAAACATTCTGATGACCTTAAAATAATTCTCAGTAGTTGGCACTGATTTTTTATTCTCTCTAGCAACAGCCAAAAATGCCAACCAACTGCTAAATCTCTCTTGAAGAATTCCTACAGGGGACATGAAACCTGGATCTGGGGATAAAATGTAGAAGAGAGAACTGGCTTATGGATTCTAGGACAGAGCTAAGGTTGGATCACAGAAGAAGCAAGTGGTAGTCAGAAGGAGTCCTGCAACCGGCTGCTGAGCCAGAAGGCTCCATGGTAACACATAAAGCCAGGCCCAGTGCAGCACGTGGCAGAGCCCACCCAACAGGCACGAGGCCCTGGGTTCCAGCACCACTGGAAACCAAAACCAAAACCAAAACCACACAAAGCCAAACAAAAGCAACCGTTTTCTTCAAGAAAATAGAACATGTGATAATGAAGATATCATAGCTTATAATTAGATGGCAGAGAGAAAATGATATGGAATTCAAAAGATGCAGTTACAAATATTTCCAGTAAAAGAGATAAAGCATTTTATCTGTCAAACCAATAGTAAAATAGCCACGTAGTTAAAACTCAGCAGTCATGATAAAAATACGCAGCATGCTTTGAGAATAATTGTTTCACAAAAGCATGATTTAGGAAATTAAGAAAGCTGTTTTAGTGTAAACAAAGATGTTCTTAAAAGACTTAAAAGAAATTAAACACCAAGGTTTCATTCATTGCTCTGATAAATGCTAGTTTTGGGCCAGGATCTATTCAGAAAGCAGACGGCTATGTGAAGACAGTCAAGGCTACGCACCAACACAACAAAATCAACGTATCAGACACAGAATGACTTCAGCTGAAGCTCCTGCAAGAATTACTTTTTGGTGTTTTTTCAAAAAATTAGGGCAGAAGAACTAACACAAGATGGTCCGATTTGACTCCATCAGAATTTGATGCAGCCCATCACGGGGGACCCGAAGCCAGTGAGGTCAGGGAAAGCCTGAGGCAGCAGCAGAACCCCCTGCCCTCCTGGGACTGGGCCTTCCTGGGTGGCCCTGTTTTCGCCTTCACTCGAGGCCTGGAGGATTTAGTGGGGTGGTCCCTCTGGGTGGAATGAGTGGTCCTTGAAGGAGGACCACCACACCAAAGGTGCGTCTTAGTAAGTGTTAGAGTTAGCAGATAAAAAAGCTCCAAGGTAACCTTCAGGATCTAGAGACATCTCCGTGACCTCATGTGTCCTTACCGTAAGGGGCAATACAGAGACAGAGACTTTGACGATACATGCTCAAAAGTAACCAGTGCTCTTCAGGAGATAAATGCCTTAGGTGTGACTCGTGTAGCTTCTGTGACTGAAGTTAGCAGAGACCTTCTTGGCAATAGCAGGGATTCACTGTGAAAAGGAGAGTTCTTCTAACTGTGTCTGCAGGCCAGTCCACTCAGGAAGTCCTCTGACAGCACAGGGCCGGGCCAAGGCCGCCAGCATGGAGCCCTCGCTCTGCGAGCGAACACCACGAAAACAACACAAGAGGGTGAGGCCACTGCGACCTGGCCCAGACAGGATGCCCTGTGCTTGCGGGACCTGCTGTCTTGCTGGCGCTGTGGTGGGGTCCTTACCGCCACCCGGCAGCTGGCCGGACTGCGTCAGAACCCCAGCCGGGAGAGCACCTGCTGAGAAGCAGGCTCCCAACCCTGTGGTGCTGACGAGGCACGAGCCACCATCTGCTCTTAAATCCGCGTCAAGCAGAGTTCTCCAAGCGACAGTGCCCACTGCAGGCATCGGGACTCGTGGGGCTGTGAAGCGCAGGTGCCACAGGAAGTCGACTGTGTGATGGAGGGCTCGGGTAGGAGCTCGATTTACCTTTCTGCAAACACACTCATCCTGTCGTAAGGTCACTGCCACTACCTTATGTTCTGAAAGCTCTGCCAGGAGGGGGCAAAGGGCACGGAGCTGCACTAGCTGCTGGCCACACACCTGCCCCCGAAGCAGGGACACAGCCTGCCAACCCTGACCCAGTGGACAGGAAGACCACGCCTCACTCCAGGGCACAGGTCCTTGGCGGCATCTCCCTGTTCCTCCCTGTTCAGAATGTCTCTGTGTTCTTCTCGTATGATGTCAACGTTTCCTCTACACAATACTTCGAGTCGTGTTTATAAAAGTTGTTAACCAGGGAGACGAGCAGCAGTTCAACCATAATGGATGACTCCTCCCAGGGTCAGCAGCGTGTGCTCTAGAACCTTCCCACTGGAGGGTGTGGCTAAGGCCGAACTGAGACTGGCCTCCCTTTTGTCTCGGGGCCTCTCACCTGAACAGACGGGACGCACTTTTCTAGGGGGCCAAATGGAAGACACAGGTCTTAGGAGCAAGTGCTGGAAAAGAGACCAACTGTTCCTGAGTGTTGGACTACCAGGTGTTTTTCTTTCATGGTGAATCATAAAATGTCCATGTGACCGGGGTCTGCACCCAGGGCTTCCTATTGATCTTTCCTTTAATAGTCAAGGGCTTGGGCCAGCATCCTCCAAGGGGAAGACTAGTCCTCTCAGAGTCCCTGCCCATGCCCACTCGGAACTTAACAGAAAGGTAAAAAGGAAGAGCCCCCAAATATAAAAATAAACCTGTTCGCTCACAAAAATTGGAATGGCCAAGTCCCCGGGGTAACTTGACCCTCTCATAAGGTTCTCTAGCTTTGGATTGCTGGGTCAGTACTTTATCGTCCCAAATACAAGGACCATCCTGCTGCCATTAGAATAAGGAAAGGCTGAGAGTCCCGACCCGTCCCAAGCTGAGCCACCCGAGTGAAGCGTGTGCTTTTTAGTGCCAGTTAACCCCGGGGTGGGTGGCGCAGCTGAAGGCTCTGGCCATGTGCTGGGCCCAGGCTCTGGCCAGATGCTGCTGTGGCCCATGTCCAGCTGCACTCACGTCCTCTTCTTCAGGGCCCAGTGCAGTTTTGAGGTCCTTTCCCTCTACTGTCATGACCTGAATGCACTACTCCTCAGGAAAAGGGTTCCTTTACCCTTCAGTAGCAAGTACACCAATGTCGACCCCACAATGAGAAGTGAAATCACCCACCCGACTTAGGACTCAGGGAGCTCACAGTTGGTTCTGGCAGAGACCCCACCGACTGTGGAATTCAAAGCCAACTCGATGGAAATGGCGAACAAATGAGGTGAGCTCTGCGTCTGCCCGAGAGTCCTACAGAAAAGCCCCAGCACGACCAGTGTGATTACACGATGGCCCGATGAAAATCATGCTCACTGTGGAATGATCTGGAAGAGTCACAGAAGTTACCTGTTTAGAAGTTGGCTGGGCAGGCTAGTCCACAGGGAGGCAGGGGACAAAGAAAGGAAATACCAGTGTGAACGAGGAGCAGGAAACGGGAGTGGGCACAGGCAGTGCCGAGGGCAGCAGCTCAGGTGTGCCCCCCATCTTGGCAGAGAGCTAGCACAGCTGGAGTGGAATCCCACCCGACCTCGCATATTGGTTCAGTCTGGATCCCACGTGGAGAGCAGCCCAACAAGCCACTGGGAAGAGGGCATGAGCCACGCCACCGACTGCGAGAGGAGAGGAGGGGCCCCCAGACGTCACCAGAACCACAGGCTCCGCAGCCTGCGTCCCTCCTGGCAGCCTGCCAAGCCATCCATGTGCCCCTGCTACTAGACGGCTCCGAGCTTGTTCCCACCCAAGGCTGGTGGGTGCTCCAGGCTTTGTTTTGATGATCCACAGGCAATCAAAATGTTTGGTAGAAAACACCATACTCGGGCTGGGATTGTGGCTCAGCAGTAGAGCGCTTGCTTAGCACATGCGAGGCTCTGGGTTCGATTCTCAACACCACATAAAAATAAATAAAATAAAGGTGTTGTGTTCAACTACAACTAAAATATTTTTTAAAAATACCATACTCCAAAACTGTTAACAGCGAGTTTTTACTCAACCTTCTGACTTTTGTGGGAGCAGGTAGGGGTTGAATCCTTCAGTGTCTCAATGGCTTTTAACAGGATGAACATTCCCAGTTATGGTACCTGTGCCTTCCCCACCCCCAGTTTCTCCCCAATAAAACTCTCAGGTTTTGTCAAAGCTTCCTTAAAAACAGATACGCAGTCAGCAGTTACAGAAAGAGGGACGATGAGGGCAGGAGTTGGGGGCTGTGTGGCAAGAATGGGCTGCTGGGGACACCTGCTGCCCAGGCACCTGCACCAGCTCGGCACGGTTCTTCCTTGTAGCGAGTCTCCCACGGGCTTCGGCTGTAATGGGACTGTTCGCTCCTCGCGGAGACTAGGGGAATGGCCACTCGCGTGGCTTTAGTTTCTCTATTTCACAAAAGTGGTGCTTAACAGCTTCAGTCAAAACCCTTTCTTCTTTTATTGACAGCCAATAGGTGACAGAGACTTCTGCCCACCAAATAAATATGCAGAATGAAGTGGAGAAAGGGGGTCATTTTTGTAAGGGGACCAAAGACCCTAAGTCAGGACTTAGCAACACCTTCTGTCAACCTCAACCCGAGACAGGCTGAGGCAGGTACAGAGCCAGAGCGGGCACGGAACACGTGTGAAATAAAGAGCCGCTCCAGCCACATGGAGAACCTGCAGGTGGCTCAGGATGTGTCTGTAGGTGGTGGTGGGGCCGAGGGACAGCATTTAAATGACGCCTTCCATGGACAGAACAAAGCCATCTGTGCGTTTGGAGGTTGGGGGAGGTGGGAGAGGTGTGGTGCAGGTGCCATGGAGACCCCAACCACACCATCCCCTGACAACTGACCCGGTGGGATCTGGGGAGCAAGGAGGCACGGTGGCTAGCATCTCCCAGGCCAGGGGGGGGGCACTGCAGAGCAGCGGCTGCACACGACAGCTAGAGGCCGCTCTCCTTGGAATAACAGGGACTAGAAATCTACAGGTAGCACGATCAGGTTCCAGAATCGTACCTGCTGGGAACCATGGAGGAGCATCTCAGGGGACACCTGCAGGACCTGTGGCCTCTGGGAAGCTTGAGTTCCTGAACGAAGGAGATGCTCTGCTTCCAAAGACCTAACGCTGACCTGAGCCCCAAGACACTGGCTGAGTCCAGGATTAATTCCTTGAACTGCCCTCCTTGGACAGAGAAACCCAGAGAGAGAAAGTTCTCACCTTCCTGGGAAAACACGCGGGGGCTGGGCTGGGGGCTGTTCTGGCTGTCTCTGTCCTTGTCCATGGGCACTTTCTTCAAGGCAGGAGGAAGAAGGGCGACTTTAGGGGAACTGGGACCAGATGGAGAGTCTGGGGCATCCTCTGTGGAGACACGAACACAGGAATCAAGCCATTCCACACCCGGAAAACACACACACACACACACACACACACACCTCACCAGGTAAACCTTTCAATACAGATGACTCATAAGAACAGAAAAGCATCCTAGAATTTTTCTGGCCAAAAACTACTTTTGTGTTTCTGCTCAGTGAACATGCACAAGTAATAAACAAACAATAACGAACACTGGAAAAGGTGGGAATCTTCACAGATGTGGTTTTCCCTGCAGGTTTGACACTTCAATAGCTGAAATTTGAAGGTGGACTATGAGCCACACGTCCTTCTGCCTTAAACACAAAGCTGTCTGTTTTAAGATATGTGACTTTACACATTTCACAGTGCAGCAGCCACAACACAGATGCACACACATGTGCAAGCACCTACAAGCACATACTGATGTCCCTAGGGATAATCTGGAATCATGGATTTTGTCAACCGTGAAGGGTTTTGATCACTGGACAAATGGAGAGTAAATGCTAAGCTAAAAAGATGGCCAGAGAGCTGGGACTAGAATCCTCATCTCAATCCCCAGCCAGCGCTGCTTTCGGGACTGACTGACCAGGCTCCTTTTGTGGCTGGGAGAGCAGTGCACTCAAGTGCAGGACGACCCACAGCCGCTTCTCCTTGGCCTCCACCTCTAACCCAAGTCCCCTAATTTCACCATGGACACGGAGACCCTGACGCCCCCTCAGAACCGTGGGGAAAGGAGTGACACGGGGCAGGGGAAGTGCCCACTGGCTTCCCAAGCTCTATAAAAGCGTTAGCTTGTTAACACGACTCTTGGCATACTAGTACTAGGGAAGCAATGAACATGTCCAGCATAAGCTGAAAATCAAAAGTTCCTGCAACAGAATATTAGGAATCCAGCTGATCTGATATTCAGCATTTGCAAATGGGGAGCCAAAATGCTCTGAACCAGGGCAGATTCCTCTTTATAAAGGCTGGTTCCTCACTAGAGGCCCAGCAGCTGGTAAAAATGTCAGAATCAGACCTCCTTTTTGAGGTTTTGCTTTCCTTTCCTTTTTTCTTTTTGTCTCTGGGGATTGGACTCAGAGGTACTTAACCACTGAAGCCACGTCTCCAGCCTGTTTTTATTTTTGCTTTGAGACACTCGCTAAGTTGCTTAGGACCTCATTAAGCTGCTGAGGCTGGAAGCAACATAAAATCTTCGGCCCCCCAGCCCCCTGAGTCACTGGGATTACGTGTGTGCACCACCACACCCTGAAAGATCTTGCTTTTTGTTAAAAAAAATTTTAAACTGTTTGCTTTGCCTCCATTTCCCCCATTCCCTTTATAAGGATATTTTCCGTATTAAAAATTGCGTTCCCCACTCATAAAGACTTCTTTGTGAAAAAGTCTGAGTACAATCTGTTCGTCCTAAGTGATTTGCGGCAGGGGTCAGTTCCTTGAGGGAGCCTGGTGTACCCTTTCTTTGTGGCTTTGTGCAGACTATTCAATGGGTTTTTCAAGGGACCAAAGGACTGTGAAGACTGCAGAATGTCCACCAGGGCTGCCGGGGGAAAAGGTGAGCATGAGAGGAAACGAGAAAGACCCCCGAGTGGGACAGTTTAGACACATGGGACCCTGCTTCTCCTGATCCACACGGGTCACCCACACATTGAAGAATGGATGACCAGGATGAGCTGCGCCTCTGGTGTCACAGTGTGCGTGCCCACAAGGGGGCCAGAAGGCTGTCTGCTGCTACGGGTGGTGGGGTCACCACATCTGGCTATTGCTCGCCCCGTGTGGCTTGGCAAACTCACTATCTCATCTGTGAAAGGGGGTGGGATGTGCATATTGGGGGTGGGTCCACACAAGGTAGGTGGAACAGAGCCTGGCCCAGCGTTACCCGCTCAGTGCTGACCAGCCATAGACCTGACCATGGATGTACTCCGTTTGCCTAACTGTGAGAGACATTAAGAGGTGAGTCGAGACGGCGTTCACAATACCACCCTTTCAACTTCGTATGTGTGAATTCTCACAGAATTGTAAGAGACCCGACGCAGACATTCTTGTCAAGGCAGACAGCCTGGAGAGCTGTCGGGCCATGGCGTGACCCCAGCCAAACCCTGTCCTTACCGGGCCGGGAGGCGGTTCTTGGTTTCTGCGGGATGCTGGGCCGTGCTGCCAGGGAGGGCTTGGGGGACTGCAGGAGGGGCTTGGGGCTGGTGGGGTTGCTGGACGAACTCCGAGACCTGGAGCCCACCTCCACTTTGGGCTCTGCTTTGGTGCTCCTTTCTGGTGTTCCCAGACCAAAGCGGTTTTCTGGGAGACCTGGGGGCAGTTTAGGCACTAAAATGAAGCAGCAGAAAAAGCCTGTGTTACAGATCAAAGCTGAAATACCTACATCCTGGAGGCAGAAGTCAGTGGCAATCAATCACTGCCATTTCTCATCAGATATTTCAGAACAAAACTCACTGGTGAAAGACTAATATTCTCCATAGGAAAGCAGTGGGCTCAAGGG
Organism: Marmota marmota marmota; assembly: GCF_001458135.2. Taxonomy (NCBI): domain Eukaryota; kingdom Metazoa; phylum Chordata; class Mammalia; order Rodentia; family Sciuridae; genus Marmota; species Marmota marmota. The sequence goes on along the minus strand of NW_025999913.1, from coordinate 19,185,173 downwards.
GCTTTCCTGACCAGACCCAGAGGTGGCAAGGGGGACCCAGTGCACAGCTCCACAGCAGCCAAGGGCAGCACGGAGCTCAATGCATCCGAGGCCTCCAGGTCTCTCAGACCTGGCGCCAACTGTAGGCGCCTATCTTCCAGAAAACAGCCAGGCTGTGCCCGCAGGGCTGGAGTGGAGAGGGCCAGGCTGACGCCACAGCAGGTCCAGAGTGCTACCTCTACCTTGGCCTCCATTCACACCGCTGCCATCACTTAACAACTGGCCAAGCCAAGCCAGCTGAGGGTGACTGACAGACCTGCTCTCGCGGCATGAGGACACAACAGCAAGGACACCCAGTGGCCCCACCAGAATTCCAGCATGCAATTCACAACCCCTCACCAGGCTCCGTCTCCAGAATCTTGCCCTCCACTGACCTAATGGGTCAGAGGAACAAAGGGCACAGGCTGTGTGTATGGCAAGCCACTGGACCACCACCTCCTCTCAAGTGGACACCGCCTTCCCATGCCACATGCGGCGTGTATTTAAAAACATGTGCTGTCCCCATGCTCCCAGTCCCTTTCATGAAAATGCCCACAATAGGAATTCTCAGTGAACACAGTGTTTGGAATTTCTGCCCTGAGAAACGAGAAGAGGCGAGTGTCAAGCACCAGGCTGTAGGAAGTGTCACCCAGCTCAGTGGCGGGTGGCCTGTCACCTGCAGACAGCTGGCGCTGACAAGCAAGGCACCTGTGCTTCAGGGGGAGCTGGGAGCACCCAGCACAGGCAGCCACTGCTTCCCACCCTCCTCTTCTGTCAGTCACAGGGGAAGCAGAGGTAAGGGACTTTCCTAGGAGTGATGGCGGTGGCCTTGCTTACCTGCCCCTCCTCCGTCCAACCGCTCTACGCTGCTCAAGGCCGGGCTGCCGGAGGAGTCCTGGGAGACGGCCTCGTTGCCAAGCTTCTACAAAATTCAAGCAACACCCCCAAACACTGCATGTTTATTTGATGTGTAAATAAAAACAACAGATGATAAATGACAACACAAGATAGCTAGGGACTCTGCCACGGTTACAGTGCTCATCTGACCATCCGTCCTGAGGTCCTCTTGCTGGGAAGCTGGGAGAAGCACCTCTGCCCAGTGCTTACTGTCCCTGCTCTGCGTCCACGTGTGGGAGTTCCCAGGAGGCTCCCATAGGACAGAGTGCAGGGGCTGGGAGGTGGCTGAGTGGGTGACACTTCCTACAGTCCCTGTAACACCTGTGCCAGCTCACAGCCCTGATGCTCTGTGCGAGGAACACTTACACTCTAATTTCCAGGGCTCTACAAGTTTGGATTCTCAAACATCTAGTTTTTAAATCAGTGGAGACCTATGACAACATAGGTGTCCAGGGGGCCTACAATGGGCAAAGTCCTCCTTGTCACCGAGGCAGAACCCCAGATGTGGATCTCATCAGGAGGGAAATACTGGTGGACAGGCCTCGATTCTTTTCTGTTTTTGTTTCTTTAAATTTTCAGTGCTGGGATGGAACCTAGGGCCTCCACATGCTAGACGAGCATTCTACCATGGACTAACATCCCAGACCCTCAACTTTTAGAAGACCTGCAGGGGGAGGAGGCTGTGAGGCCAGGAGGGGGCAGGATCACTGCCACTGTCTTAGGGCTGGAGGTAACCCTAACGGAGCGGAATCAGCTTCTGCCCTTGCAGAGCAGAAGTCTGCAGTGGTGCCAGGGGCGCACACACGAAAGACATATGAAAAGAACGAGTCCAGCGCCTGACTCTCCCTAGCCAAGAATCCTGCCGGCAGAGCCTGGCTACGGCTGCCTCTCACCTAACAGACCAACCGCGGAGGCAGGGTGACCTGCCCACCCCTGCTCACTCGTCCTCTGCACAGACCTGGGAATCCAGTCTGCGGCCCTTTCCTGGCTTCACACTGGACTTGATGATGCAGATCATATGAAATACACTGAGGTCTGACTCTCACTGTGCCTGCTAGTCTGTCCCCACACACACCCGGGGGCTTTGGTTCTGGGGAGGAAGAGCCAAGGATTCTCGGCATCTCTCAGCAAGACCACGGAAGTATTTTCTCTAGTGGAGGGTGCTGAGCAGGCCTTGGAGGAGAAACTGGCAGCCCTGGGGGCCTGCTACTTGACATCCCCATGGAAGAGTGACCCGAGGGATAGAAAGCCCAGCCACCCTTTGTGCCCCGCTTGAGCATCTGCAAGGCCTGGCCAGACACCATGAAATCCCAACAGGGACCTGTCCTTTTGGGCTTTTGCAAGGGAGTGTGGACCTCCTTATATTTTGTACCCTGGGAACCTCTCTGGTCTGCATCTCAAGAACAATTCTGAGAGTAGCTTCATTGTCTGCCCTCACAGGTTTCCTGCAGTAGATGTGAACCCCAAGACTGACTGCAAGATAAGGATCAAATGGGGTCCTGCCAATCATCACAGCTCTTTCTTAAACACGTGTTAAATGTCAACACTGTGCAGAGGAGGCTGAGGACTCTGCCTCACCAAAGGCACACTGACCACAGAGGCGCCCACCACCTTCAGAAAAATCAGAGTGGAATTTTAGGGAAAAATATTCTAAGATAACTTTTGAAAAATTTTATTATTCTGATGGAATACCCCCTAAATATTAAGGATTTCAATGATGGTGGTTGTTTAAATTGACACCAGATGGCGCTCAGGGAACACTGGTATAAGGCTCAATTGGACACAATCAACACTTGACCTTAAGGATGTTGTCACTTTGAGTCAATTTACGTATCAATCCAAAGCATGTGGGGGAAAAAAAAAAACTCTGGAATTTCTCATCTTTGTACCAGGATGTAGCTGTTCATCACTGGAAATGATAAACAGCTCATGGTGAAAACAGTCTATTTGTGGTTACAAAGAAATTGATAAAAAAATGGATTAAAATTTAAACGCCTGGGCACCTGGCTCCCTAACGATGTGGCTGGGGCATTTCTCTGGAATTCTGAGCCGTGACAGCCACACCAAGCCTCATTTGTGAATTAGCAGAGTGCAGCTGTGCAGTCTTCCCACCCCAAAGCTGATGAGCGAGCTGGAGGGACCTGAAGTAGGGACTACAGATCAGGTGCTGGGGGTGAGGGGCTGCAAACCCCGGGAGACGCAGGGTTTAGTGGAAAACAGTTGTCTAGGAGTAATTCAAAAGGGCCCCGTACCTGGTCGGCACTTTCCCACTCTGTTTCTGCAAATTGAGGCTTCGATGGTGGGAGCTGTTTTCTTCTAATACTTTGATATTAATTTTCCTTTCTTTGGTGAGCTCAGTTTTGTAAAAATAAAAGAGCTCAAGACAATGTCCAGAAACTAACCTGGAGTTGAATATGGACAGTTTCTCAACGATCACAACAAAGATGAACTCCTTTAAGTGCCAGCAGAAGAAACAGAGGTAAAAGGAAAGAAAACACTCCCCGACGTTTACAAGGAGGCCGAAGGAACAGGTGATGCTCTCAGCCGGACTCAGCAGTTTCTGACCATGAAGTTCTCCTTCACGGCAGTGGACACTAGCTGCCCATGGCAGTGGGCATCACCTGTCCACGGCTGGGCAAACATTCCGTCAGCTTAACAAGATTCCCTGACTTTTTCCTTTGCCATTTGAATCTGGAGCAGGCAAAGTCTCTGAGTTTGGAAAGGGAGACCGCTGCGGATGCTGCCCTCACTGACCCCATCTGGTTTCAGGACTCTCGTTAGCCTCCTCCCTCTGCCCTCAGGCCTCCGTGTGCAGCTGTCTCTTGTGGGACGCAAGGGTTTCCCTGGAGCAGCCCTGCCATGCTGCTACACACGTGAGCACAGGACAAGCCTGCGTGCGGGGGACGGGCTCCTGCCTAAACCCCACACCCTGCTCTAAAAGCCGCTGTGGCTCCTGGGGAGAGCAGCCTGGGGCCCAGGGCAACGCTGCCCTCCCGTATGGCTGAGGCTCTGCGGGAACACATCTTTCAATTCTGATGTTTATTTAACTGACAGACTATTTTCCTGAGCCTCCCTCACCCACAGAAGCTGAGCGGGGACAGCCGTCCGCAGAAGGACAAGCCTGGCGCGCGGGCTGCCTCACCTTCTGTGCGCACGCGGCCCTCTTCTCCTGCTTGGCCTTCATCTCGGCCAGCAGGCCGCTGCCCATCACCTGCACGCCATACCGCCGCCCTCCCTGGGGGCTGCTCCTGCTGTCGCTGCGCTCCAGCCGCCCCTCCGGCCGCCCCTCCTCCCCGGGGCTCTCCTCGAGGGAGTCGGGCGTCTTGACTTCCTCCGGGCGCTCGGCATTGCCACTGGGCTCGGCCGCCTTGGTCTCCTTCCTGGGCGTGTCCAGGGCTGGGCTTCTGATTGCCCCTTTCGGTGAGGATGGCTCTTCTGTCATCAGAATTGTGGGTGGCCGCTCGGACTTGGACCGGGATTTGATCAGATTGAGAAAGCCGCTTCTCCGGGAATCTCGCTTCTTCTTCTCATCCCCTCCTTCCCCGAACTCGTGGGACTCGGAGCCTCTCGCGGATGATCTCCTGCATTTCAAACCAAGACAAAAGCTGTTGGCTGGACTGGGGGTAAGCTCCACAGGGCTCAGTCCGCAGACAGCCATCATTCTAAGCACTTCTGAGTTGCCTCCTTGGACTTGGGAAAGAGAAGGCATGTGGAAGGCCGTCGTCATACCCACCCGGGGGAAACTGAGGCATGGACAAATCAAGAGTGCGAGCCTGAAGCCCAGTGGCAGGCCTGGGAGCAGCAGGCAGGCTTCACATTTCCAGGTGCCCGTCAAGGGCCTCCCTACCTGAGTGACTGTCCAACAGAGTGACGTGATTCAAGACAGTGGATGGCTGCCTAGCCCTACCTGAGGGGCCCTGGAGAGGGCCCGAGTGTCCTGGGACCCAACAACGCCCCGTCAGACAGCACGTGGACGCCCATCCCCATGCTCAAGCCAAGCCAAGACTGGAATCTTGAAAAGAAGCAAAATCCACAGAAAGAAGCATCAAGATTAAAAGGCAGAGAGGGAGCTTTGGGAGAGGTTTTCAGAAAGGAAGGCTGGGAACTGCAGAGGAGAGAGGAAGTGAGCTCTCAGGAGGCGTCGCTTGGACAAGTGCCTTCCGTTCGGAGCTGGAGGGTGGAATACCCACTCAGCTTCCCTGAGTCTCCACTAACACACAGCAAAGGGTGGGAAGTATGGAAAAGGCACAGCCCGCACCAGGGGAAAGGCAGCAACCAAGCCCAGGGCCCGAACAGTCATGAGCGCAGACCGACCTCACGGGTCTGGGAAGGCCGACCCTGAAGTGAAGGCCCTGAAGAGCGTGGATCTGCTGGCTCCGGAAGGAGCAGCCAGGGTCTCCAGAAGAGGAGAGGAAGAGGGAGCACAGAAGGCAGCCTGCCCACAGCCATCTAAGCCCTCAGCTCCTCTCCCAGCCCCGGAGCAACGTGCCGCTCCTACCCAGCTTGCTGGAGTGCAGGCACCCGAGAGCGGCTGCAGAGAGCACGGGCCCGAGATCAGAGCCCACCACAGGCCGCTCAGCTCCCTCCTGCCGCCATGGCCTGCCATCAAACAGCCCGCTCACAGGCTCCCAGCAACCACGTTTCTGCCCCACTCTTCCACCAAGATACAAGGATGCCCTCAAAACACAACAGCAACAAGAAGGCAGCAGAGGTGAGAAGGTAAGGGTGGAAGACGCAGCTGAGGGGTGTCTGAGAGCATGCAGAGGGATAAAGAAAATGCACCCGGACAGAACACGCAGTGTCCATGGTTTAACAGAGGAAATACCCAGGCAATGATGGAAGTCTAAGAGACAGCATACGGAGAAAAAGGAAGAGAGGAAACCACACAAAAGCAACTCCAGAACAAGTTCAGAACCAACAGACATGGATTTCCAGATAGAAACAGTGCACGAGTGCCCAGGAATCTGCCCAACAGACCACTCCAGAGCACATCCTCGAACAATTTCACCCCCTGAGAATGCAGACGAGATCCCAAGTGCTTCTGCAGCAGGGAAAACAGAACCAAGGAGAGGATCAGGGCTCAAACTGACACTGGATTCTTATCAGCAGCACCCCAAGACAGAAGGCAATGGAGCAGTTCTCCATCTCTAAGGTAAAATGAATTCCAACCCATAATTCTAAACCGTTAACTCAAAACGGGAGGTAGGTGGTTACGGAGCATTTCCCGTGCTCCCTTTCTTAGAAAGCCCCTGGAGGATGCGCTCCACCAAAACAAGGGAATGAACTAAGCCTGCAGCAGACAGGCAGAGGAAGACACAGGACGAGGGAAGGGGACCCTGGCACAGGGTGACGGTGAGCAGTCCCAGGGACACAGCAGGGGAGCTGGTCAGAGGCTGCCTGGGGCCAGGCAGGTGCGGGCGAGAGGTGCTCCAGGAGGAGACTGGGCACACCTGAGTCAGTCCAGACGGGGTTGGTGCCTTCACTGGGGACAGAGGGCAAGTCAGGGACAAGAACACAGAACACTAAGCACATGGAAGAGGGACACTCATCAGCCCCAGAAAACATGAAAAAGTCGTGGAAGGAAAGAAACCAGTCCTCATGCACTCCCTGACCCAGGTATGGATGTTACCCGGCTAGAGGGAGGCGGACACTGAATACTGCCTGCCTGGCCATGCTGACGGGGAGCAGAGAGCGTGTGGGGCGAGAACACTGGCCCAGTGTGACGATGCATGAGACTGCACCGTCACCACCGGGGCCACAAGTGAGCAGTTGATTACTATCCCAACCTGGAAACGGTTATCATGAAGGACGGTGGAGCAAGACAAACGGCCACAGGAGCAGACACGGGAATATGAGGGGGAAAGAAACAAGCAGCCTTTAAAGCCGGGTATGTAGGAGCATGCTTCACTCTGATTCTCAAACTCTGTCCATACTATCCGTGACTTGTACCTAGGCGCTGCCCTTTAATACCAAACAACCTATTTTTTTTTTTTATAACAAAATGAAATGAAAATGATCACCAGTTTTACTAGGTTCCACCATTATTTGATGGAGACTGAGGCATTTAGTTCTATTTGTGCACCGGGACAAGACCAGACTTCCCCTGAGCAGTGTCTGCAGGAGACGGTTTTGTGCCTTCTCAATTTCCCCACCTTTCATTCCAAAGAAGTTAAGAAGAAAGAAGTGTTACCCAGGGAAGAAGTGACACTAGGCAGGAGTGACACCAAGAGGGCCACACCAGTGCTCAGGAGCCTCCTCTCTAACTAAATGTGGATCTGAAGTTTAAAAAAGAGGGGCCCACATGGCGTCTGTAGGTGTGACGGAGACAGTCGGGGGGTCTCGCGGAACCCTGCTTGGAAAAACAGACTTGAAAGCAACCTACAACGGACTTTCCATTTGCTCAGCCAATGCTAGAATTCCTTGAATCTTTTATGTGGAAAATGTGTTCATCGATTCCCTGTGCTGTGGAAGAATTATAACCTAAACAAACTCTCAAGGAATCAAGTGCACTCTAACAGATGTGTACAAAGGATTAAAAAGCTGTATTAAGTCAGCAGAGAGACAGTCTCTAGCAGGGGGAAAGAGCAGGCATGGGAAAGGGCCCAAGGATAACAGCACTGAACTTGGCTCTTAGAGATGGGACAGAATTTACCAGGTGCAGTTTGCGAAGCTTCAAGGTCTGTCTCAGAAACGACAGATAATTGGGTCCTACCGCTTAGGACACTCAGTAAGAGAGACTTCTAGGGATAAAAAATTTAATTTATTTCCACCTGACCATCCCACAGAGGCAAGATTCTACAGAATGGACTAGTTCCTTCCCCGTCCCCAGCCTGCCCCCAGCTTATCAGTATGGTTCAAACTCTTCCCCAAATTTGATCTCTCCAGGTGAAGAGACACAAAAATCAACATTAAGAGCATATTTTGGAATGGATCTGCATTTGAGTCGTAGATTAACTAATTTGTTGCAAATTGCACTTAAAGGCTCTAGTGTTTCGATTTATGCTAGGGAAACCCCATCTTATTAACAGGAAAGGCAGAGAGACTGTTTAGAGGCCAACTCTGATGGGGCTGGGCGGCCTCCAGGTGGCTTAGGGTCTCAGGGAAACAGCTGCCAGGCCTCACCTCCAGAGTGTTCGGCTCACAGCGCAGGTTGGAGAATCTGCTGCTGGCTAGGAGACTGTATTCTCGAAGCCTCACAGAATAGTGGATCCATACATAAAAAGAGACTTGATATCCTAAGTTTGATTGTAATTGTTAGTAATTTAAGTGTGAATTAAGTAATATGGTTAGTGAAATGACTCTGAACTCACTTGGAATCCATTTTGGTCACTTTCTTGGTGAAAAATTCATCTACACCTTCATCCACTCTCCCCATAAGACCGTTCTGTTCTCCATCTTGGGAGACTATGTTGGCAGCACAGACCTGCAAAATAAACACGTGATGCGGTTCACACCCAACACCAGTCAGCACACGGGCACCGCTGGCCGCAAGGTACCAGGTGAGGGCCAAGAGGGACCAGACACAATCTCCTGGCCTGGGAGCCAGGTCCACAGCACAGACAGGAAGAAGCAGGCCCCCGGGATACGCCTGGAAGCTTGGTGGTGACGTCATGCAGCAAAGTGAGTAGAGCTTTTTAACTCGGTGACAGAGAGAACGAAACTCTGAGTAACTTTCATTTTGGTCACAAAAGGTAAAATAGCACCGAACGTGCTCCTATTATCACTTTTCCTTCGAGAAAGCAGCAGAACGGCGGCGGCGGCCCCTGCAGGATGAGGAGCTCGAGGTGCACGTGGGTTTTGCAGGCCATCACTTTACCCTCCCGACGGGCCTTGGGGCCCAAAAGGAAAGAGCTTCATCCTATTTGTGGTGAGTCACAGATGGGACAGGGAGGGAGCACCAGGCTGCCTGGCTCATGGCCGATTTGCCCCAGGCCTGCGGCTGACACGGGGAGTCCTTCCAGCCGCCCCTCCAGTGACTCTCCATAAAAACCCTAGGTTTTTCTTGCATACATAATTCCTCCCCTCAGCCCTTTCCTTCCTTGCTTTGCAACAGTCACAGCTGGCACCAGGGCTCCCTGGGGACGTGGAGAACATGAAGGGGCGCAGGGATGGAGGCACAGAGCTGAGCAGCCACCGGCTTCCCTGCAGGCCGGGCCGGGCCAGGCGAGAGGCTGGGCCGCACCTCACCCCAGACAACTCTGCCAGCGCAGGGACGAAGGACGGGAGCAGCGGGTGGGAGTGCGGGGTGGCTGGCGAGGTCAGCAGCTCCAGAGGAAGCCGGAGGAGCCTCCGCCCGCCCAGGAGACGGGCAGCAGGGAACCTGGAGCCTGGAAGGGCTGGAGTCTGAAGAGGAGTGCCAGGCCATGTGTGCCCGCTGTAGCTCATTTTCTAGCAAAAGGAAAATATTTGACTCCGGTCTTTACTGTCAGGGAGAATAAGCATCAGACTGAAGAGAGAGCAGAGTCTCTGGGGCAGCCCCAGCTGTGCTCCGGGGCTGAGGAGGCGTTTGCCACTAAAACTGGAATTGCTGCTGTTGGTGTTTAAGAAGTCAAGAAGGTGGCTTCCCATTGTAAAAGAGTGATTGTGAGTGCTGGAAGATCAGCCGGCCATTATGAGGGCCAGCCATGCAGACCCCTCTGCTCCCCTCTGCCAGGACCATTAAGGAGGATTCACCAGGGGAACCTGGAGGCACTGCCCCTGGATCTTGACCAGGAGGTGCCAAAACTACGTCTTCACAGGCCGGGTGCAGAGACGCGGGCAGGAGGGGAGTCCAGACAATTAGGGGCATTAATAACTCTGCAAACAGATATGCCCAGAGCACGCTAATTAGCAACAATCACAGAATCGTCTATGCATACATTAGGTGGCGAGAAATATGGAAATCATTGAGCAGAGGAAGCAAATCAAGAAACAAAAGCCCCAAGGAAATCAAATGAAGACGATGGAAGACAAAAATCAATGAACGAGAGGATAAAGTAAAAGTTGATTCTTTGAAAAAACTAATAAAAAAACCACAAAATTGTTTGATTCACTAGAAATGAAAAACATAGCAATTGATACAAAAGAGATTAAAACTCTTCAAAGAATTTTATAAACAACTGAATGAGCAATTAGGCCAAATGGACGATATTGTAGTACATTAGAATGATCTGAAGAAGAATTCGGCAACCTGAGTGGATCTGTAACAAATCAAATCCCAGTGAACTCTCTCCACACAGACACCATAGGCTCGCTGCACAGGGATGGACTTCCGCCCAGATGCCTCCCCAGTAGGGGAACGATCTCCGTTACACACAGGCCATACCAGAGACCAGGAAAGGAGACTGAGCTTCCTGAGTGATTTCATGAACACAGCATAACTCTGAAACAGCCCAGACAAGAAAAGAAAACTCATAGGATTCTCTCATTTTCACACAGATGCAAAAATCCTATGTAGATATTGGCAAACAAAGCCCAGCAGTCCATTAAAACAGGAAAACGTCATGACCCACATGGAAATCGATGAGCTGAGGAAGCAAGTCAAGAATGAGGAACCTAAGGAAATAAAATGAACGCCGTGCATCCATCCACGTCTACCATCTCTCGCTGACTTAGTCACCTGCAGTATACATGTGATCAACTGAACATCCATCTTACTAGATCCTCTTGCAACTCGGGGTGGACACAGCTCATTTCATTTCAAAGAAATGCCACCAGAAGCCTCTAGGGCTTCTGAGTTAGTTCAGAAAAGGTGGATGCAGCCTGTGGTTGAATGAATAGAAGCATAGTCTTTGGAGGAGGAGGCTCAGGAGGATGGCCAGTCCTACAAAGCACCCTGTTTTTTACTGGGTGCCACAGTGCAGTCTATTACAACAGAGCAGAAAACCTGCAAATAGATCCCAGAAAGAATCAATGAGGAGCATGAAAAGAGATGAGGAAATTTTAGACTGAAGAAGGAAAGACCTCAAGTAGGGACCCACAAATATTTCTAAGTCTGCCAAGTATGAGTCTGAAGTAACATGTACTACTACAGGAGACTGACATGAAACGGCAAAGTTAAAACTACAGGGAAAGATTTCCAACAACACAAAAATATTCTGCCAACAATTAGAGCTTTCAGAAAACAGCAGCTTCAGAAGGTCACTGCAAGAGGAATGGCCAGCTGAGGGTCGTCGAGGGGGTTTTAAGCGCTGAAGCAGGGGCTGGAGAGAGAACTCTGAAATCCTCGGGGTCTCCTCACACTGTAGCTCTGAACACTCAGGGGCAGGTACTGCCAGGGCTTATGGCCTTCAACCAGGGCTGGGGCGCGCCTTCCCTGGGCTGGGGCGCAGCACTGTGCCCAGAGCATGTGGCCGCTGGGCAGCAGGCGCCGGCTATTCAGAGGATGCTGGTGCCTGGTTCCTTGAATGATGAGAAGCAGCCTGTTCCTTCCACAGGGAGGCAATTCCCACCACAGGCAGAGCCCGGATCACATCCTGGATCAGGATCCCCCCGAAAGAGGACCTGCACCCACGGCCGGGGCCCTCCCCCAGGGAGGACCTGAACCCACAGTGAGGGCCCTCCCCCAGGGAGGACCTGTACCCACAGTGAGGGCCCTCCCCCAGGGAGGACCTGTACCCACAGTGAGGGCCCTCCCCCAGGGAGGATGTGCACCCACGGCTGGGGCCCTCCCCCAGGGAGGACGTGCACCCACGGCTGGGGCCCTCCCCCAGGGAGGACCTGAACCCACTGAACCCACAGTGAGGGCCCTCCCCCAGGGAGGACCTGCACCCACAGTGAGGGCCCTCCCCCAGGGAGGACGTGCACCCACACTCAGGGCTGGTCAAACAGGAAGGGCCCCTGGAGTTGGCCACACTGGGTGCCAGCTACCCGGGGTTAGAACTGCTTAGCAGGCCCCCGGCCACATTCTGGATGGCAGTGCTCAGAGGAAAGTGGGGCCCTCCTTCCAGACCTGGCCCAGAAACCTCTGTGTGGCCTCGCGCTGTACGTCACCCTCCAGCTGGACGGGACTCCAGGACCAAGGGCAGGCAGAGCCATGAGGCCAAGGCGGCCTGAGTGACTGCTGAGGACCCTGGCCATGTGGATGAGGTCAGCAGAAATAAACCCCGGGACGTTGGGGAGCTCACACAATGAAGGACCGTCCCCGAGTGCCGGCGGGACAGGGGAGACCAGGGTCACACCCGGCCTCTAGCTTGTCTACAGGTGCCACCTGTGGGGAGAGGCCACGAGAGGGAGGACGGGCAGCAAAAGAGGCCTGGGTTCTAAACAGTCCAGTCTGAGGCGTTGGCAGCCCCCGAGCTCAGGAGGCAAGCAGATTTCTGGACACGTGGAGGTGAGCCACAGGGACCAAAACAGGGCTGATGGCACTGTGACAGCACAGGTGGAGGGGCCAGTGGGACTTCACCTCCCTGAAGGACGGAGCTTCTGTGTCCAGTCACTGCTGGGACGAGAGGTGACAGGTGGTGGAAGAGCCATGGGCTCAGGACGGGGCAGGAGGGACCTCGGTGTGAGGAGTGAGAAGGAAAGTTTTAGAGCAGCACAGGTGACAGGAAAGAAGGTCTCAGACCTTTGTAAGGCAGTGTGGCCACACAGGAGGGGGAGGCGTGGACCAAGAGGGGTGGGGTGAGCAGAACATCATGGCAGGAGGGCACTGGGGAGGAAAGCTCAGCTCATGGTGGCCGAGAAGGAGGGAGTGGCAGTTTATACCCTTCAAGGACACATCCAAAGTGGCCCACACCCNATGGAGGGGGGGGTGAGCCACACGGAGGGGGGATGAGCTGCACAGGCTCGTCCTCCTGCCACAGGAGGAGCGGCTGCTGAGCCGGCCAATGCTCCCCTTGGGCCCTCATCACCACAGGGCACTGGGGGGTCATCAGGCTCAGGACCCAGAGCAGGGGGGAGGGCAGGGGTTCCCGCCAAGATCAGCTGCGAACACTTCACGAGCGCACGCCCAGGTGGCCTCTCTGCACCCAGATGTCCTCAGAGCCCAGACGCAGCCTGCCTGCGTATCTGATACTGAGGACTTCCCAGAGCCCTGCTCCAGAGCTCTGCACACACCCCAGTTTGCAGAGAGGCCCTGGGGGCCTGCACAGTCCCGGGGCTGTGCAATGCACCCGAGTGTCTTCCCAGGAAGGACAGGGCCAGGGGACAGGCACCTACCGCGGCCTGCGTGGGCGGCTGCTTCTTGTTCCTCCGGGGCCGCAGCTTGGTGAAGTGCTCCAGCTTCTTGCCCTCCTCAGATGGCAGCTCGGAGATAAACCCTGAGCTCCTCTTCTCCTGCCTGGCGGACGGGAATGGCGGGTCTTCGATGTGAATCGGCACCTCTTCCAGGGCTTTATCAAGGTCAAACTCCATTTCTAAAATAAGACAAGGCCTGAGGTCAGAGTACAATGCAGACAGAGGCTAGGAAATTCCTGAAAGCCACTGTGAGTCTATCAGGGAGCAGCAAACACCCAGTTGCAAACCACCTAAGTCTCAGTTGTCACCCACACAGAGGAGACCTAAGAAACGTCCCCCAGAGGGCTGTTTCCTGGTCACAAGTCACTCGGTACTCACCAAAGGCCCTGGACACAGGCCGCAGCATTCGGCTGTGGATGCTCTTCCTCTTGGATTTAGGCGTCATCTAGCAACAAGACACAGAAGGCACTTAGCACAGGACGCTGCCTTCCCTCTCCAACACAGTCCAGACCACCACGATGGGCTCCACTGTTTTGCAGGGGGGCTCAGTGCACTGGTGGCCTGGCTCAAGGCTGAAGGGCTAACTTCTAAACGTCTGCACTTCTCTCAAGCAATGCGCCTAACTCTGTCCTGTTCCCCCAGTCCTGACCATCTGAACTGACAGTCAGAAAAAACAGCAAGCAGCAGGGGATCTCGCTGAGAGCTGGACCCCAAGTACATGAGGATGCTGAGGTGGACAGAGCGGGTGGGCTCCAAGACCACGAGGGCCAGTCGGGAAGGCTGACAGCAGTGCTCTCCACAGAGGCAGCACCTGTTCACTGTCACGGCGGCACCATGCAACACCCTGAACTGGGGGCCACTTGGATGATTTAAGCAGTTTAACTCTTTCTGTTTCACCGTTTGCTACCAAAATCTGGATCTTCACATCACAGGCAAAGACCAGTTAGGAAAAGTCACCAAAAATCAAAAGCCCATCGCTGGTGCATTGCAGCAGGATGTCCTGGGTTCTGCTGGTCCTTTAAACGAGGAAACCCAAACCCAACCAAGGCTAAAACTCAGGAGAACCTGCCCAGCATTAGCTTCTACCCCCAGAGAAAGACATTATCTGTCCTTCAAGAGGATCACGCAACGTCAAAGCTGGAAGGAAACTTTGTCATCGGCAAATGACAAAATGACCTCAAGTGCCAAATCCAAGTCAGAGAGGTGCAAAGACGTCGTCCAAGGAGGAGGGCCAGGGACATCCAGGGAGGGTCGGCCACCACACTGCTGGCTGCAGGCACACAGGCAGACGGAGGGGAGAGATGCCAAACTAGTGTTTGTATAAATTACGAGATAACTGAACTTAGTGGGAGTACTCTGATTGAACAGGTTTTCATTCAAGGCTTCCTCAAAAACTTCACATGATTGAGAAACATTTCTTGTTCAAAGAATAAATTGGTTCATGATGACTTTTAAAAGCAAATAACTTTGTGGTTTTAGCAGTTATGACAGCTTTAATAACAACATTCTTTTGCTATTATTTATTGTTGAGAGAAAAACATGAGCAATTATATTTAAATCCTGAACGGTTTTCCTACATTACAAAATGAAACTTTCCGAACTGCTTCTTGGGAGGCTGCGTTAAAGGCAGACAACCTGAGGGACAGCTGTCTGCAAAGCAAGAGGTCTCAAGGCTGAGTAAGAGCAAGGTCCCCATGGTGCAGCTGCTAAGGGATCGTCTGAAGGCAGTGTGCCCACGTGGCTTGCGGCTGGCCGAGAAGAGTGGCCCACTGCTCTATTCAGAAGTGCAGCCTGAATGAATTCTCAGGAGTTGCAAGTAGCAAGGTGTTGGCTGTGTTGAGCTGGGAGAGTTCAGAATTCCACCCACCCTGTGCACACTGGGTAGGAAGAGGATCAGGAAAGAGTCTGCGATATGATTTCCAGGCAATTTCATTTATAGAGTCAAAAGGAAAATAGGAAAGAAGTTTAAAAGTGCATGAACTAAAGGTATCTTCCAATTTTTTTTTTTTTTTCCTGTGTCTCTTGGTTAAGATTTTATAGAAAGTATTTATGGGCAAAAACAATCTGGCTCAAATTTCCCTCTCAGTAAAGTGTCTATAATGGACACCAAATACATGTAAATATATGAAAATTATAACATTTCAAATACGTAAGAATAACTTTATGTGAGAATATATATATATATGCATAAGCATACACATATAGAAACTCTTTTGCACATTAATGCCCGTCTGTAAGTGGGCCAGTTAGCTATTTTAGAGACATATTAAGAAACACAAAACCAGGATTTTGAGTGGCCAACATCAGTCAAAAGGGGGATCTAATTTCTTCCCGAGGATTTTGTTCTCGGACACCTCAAACCAGAGAATAAAAATTTTGAATATCAGAAAAATGCCTTCTAGCTCATTCCGTTGCTTTGTCATATTTTATAAGCTCTTTACAAATGTAAATAACGTCTAATTGTGTTGCCCATAGTGTTCTTTCATTGTATGTTGTATCTTTTAGTCCTGAAGTTTTGCCAGGCGGGGTCAGGCTGATGACTTTTGCAATCAGGCTACCTGCAGTAATTGGTATTAAGAATGCAGTCGGCTTCAATCTCCTTTTCTCATAGGATTGAATTACAATAACAGAGAGGGAAAAACTGAATCTTGTTTCTCTTATATGTTCCTTTCCTTCCTTGGGGATTTTTTCTTCCTACAGAATTGGACTTGGTCGTTCTTACTGGTCATTCTCATTGATAATCCCATGACGTGGGAACTCAAAGCAGGAGGCAGAGTGAGAATGAACTTGGGTTCTCCACCAGGTGTGTACTCAGGGGCCAGTGTTCACTGGTCCTCCAGAAATCCCGTTGATGGGCATCCCTCTCACTCCTCCTCCCCACAGCGGTGGGGCTGACTGACCGCTCCTGGAAAACCTGCCCTGGCCATCTTCCCAGAACCGTTCGCTCTCTTCTCTTTTTGTTCCAGAATGGAAGGGCTAATGTGCCCAGGCTGACCTTCCTTGGACCCCGGCCAATGCCTATTCCCAAGTCAGCGGACGAGACCAGGCGCATTCAGAGTGGCATGGCCACAGACGCGGGTCAGCAGCTGACGCAGAGGAGGTGTACATTCCAAGTGGCTCCTTCCTAAATCCACTCACGGTCAACCCTGTCAACAACTAGACACAGCTAACTTTTGAAATGCATGTTTTGAGTAAGAAGCAATTTTCAATACTTAATATCCTTTAGAAATAGGAGGAAAAATGTGGTTAAACCTTTATTTGAAAATGGAATTTTAGAAGGAAAGCCTATACACAGACTTCTCTCCTGTCTTGAAATCAATAAATCCCCACCCTGCCCACAGCTGTTTCCCAAGAATCCGAAAGTAGCACCAACTCCACGTTACTCTGAAATCTTACTCATTTGATTCGATTTCTATAATGGACTTAAAACTCTTCTGCACGTAGCTCAGTAGAGATATGTCCACTTTAACCACGAGTTACATGCACATGTTGGAACCTCGTAAAGAACTCACATTTTTCTCCCTGTCAAACCCACTTTTAATAAGTATTGCTTGACATGCTTTTTTTTTTTTTTTTTAATAAGGAGAGTTAAATTGCTTATATCACCAGGAAAATAAGGTGAGATTGTTTTCTTCTTTGTTTTTGCCAAGTGTGCACATAGAGTAATAAATAATACTCTCATTCCAAGCTCAGGAATCCATAATTACTTTTTCCTTCCGTAGGCTAAAGAACCAAAATGCTATCAATTGAGAAGTAGATTAGGAAAATTTCCAGTACAAGATACACATCATGATGCCAATTTTCTATAATTCTATAATTCAAAACAAGTGATATTACAAGAATCAGAAAAAAACGTAGAAAGGTTAGTACTGGTGTCTGTTTTTCACTGTGAGCAGCCTGGTCCCCCTTGAAGGCTGGCGCCTCTCTATTAGCACCCAAGTGCTCTCAGGCTCACAGCTGGGGTGGCTTAAATGCAGGGCCCGTGTCACCAGCTGGACCGTCTTGTAAGGCCCAATCTCGTCTCTGTAAACTATCGCGTGTTTCATTCAGGATCTGCAGATGGATGAGGCGCTCCAGTCCCCTGGGAGGCTAGCCAGGCAGCACAGAGGCAAACAGACCCAGGAATGTCAACTAGACCAGCCAGAAGCCGCAGAGCCACCAGAAGTACTTACGCTTGTGCAGCAGAGAGTCTCCATGCAGCAAAGAGAAAGGAGAGACACATGAATGGGAGAGAGGTAAAGCCACAGCATCGCTAGGAGGGGAGGGGACACCATTCACAAACAGAAGCACCCAAGACACAGGAGCCTTCCTAGCAAAGGGACAGGCCAGCAGGGGCCAGCGCGGTCAGGGCTCCAGGCAGCCAGCAGAAGCACGGTGACAGCTTGAACAACTGCAGACACTGTACACAGATACGGCTCTGGCCGAGTTTGTCCCCAACGCCATTTACCAAGCCCACATTGATGTTGTCATCAACCCCACCTGGGGATTGGTGACAACATCAGCTCTGGGGCCACAGGGTCATCCCAGCAACAGAGGGGATAGCGCCTATCTGTGGGCACACAGGAGCCCCCCTGAGGGTCCTGACACGCCGTGCCCCCACTGTACTCTAGGGCACAGCCACACTGAACTTTCTTGCCCACTCAGTTCTCAGAGCTTTTGAGGCAAGGCCGTGACACTTCCAGAAAAGTGTGATTATGGGTACATTGACACAGTTACGACACTTGGTTCCCTAGTGGGAATTTAGGTCACCTTACATTTTATGTTGAATCTCTACTAAAATACCTTTTAAAACTCCCACGGTCTGTCATTCACAGTTGATAGGGCATTTTATTATTTTGAAATTGATAGATGAAAAAAAAATAACATCTCCAGCTGTAGAAAAACAACCAATCCAGGCTGTAAGAGCAGCATGGGGTGTCAGGGACTCCGTAAGGAAGGCTGCCTACTCCAGCCACCTGCCAACGGCTTTCTCATAAGCTCTTTACTCTTGTTTCAGTGGCTCACAATGTAAAGTAGAATGAGGACACAGGGCTCCCCACTTCGTGCCCACCAGGGCCGGGGTCTCCCCAGAGGAAAGGTAGCCCAGAGCAGCAGCACCCATCCCACCTCCGCCCCCTCCGTCGCTGTGTGCGCTGCTGAGAAAGGCTGCCACCAGCCGCGTCTGCACAGGCGCGGCTCCTCAACGCCAATCTCACACAGCCGTCGGGCAATTTTCCATTGTAGACCCATTCCATGAGCATGAAATGCTTGCCGAGTGGAAGTGGAAAAAGTAAAATTATATTTTCAGACCTTATTGAATTGCCTGAAATAAAGACTCCTGTCCACGTTAACACAGATCTCCCCAGAAGCTTCCAGAAAAGTGTGATTATGGGTACATCTGTGAGTGTCACAGCTGATGGGAAATCCCTCTATTTCTGAAAGGTTGACTCAACAAGACGGGTCCTCTGTCCCAATCACGCCCGTCTCGATCACCCGAGAGAAGGCAAGGAACTTCACAATTGGTTCAGATCCTGAAGTGACAGGCAGAGACTGTTCCTCTGAAGAGAAACCCTGGCAACAGACCCCTGCTCCCACACAGCGAGGCTCAACCCCCACGCCTGCAGTTTTTGGAGCTCATTGAGGCCCTGCTGAATCCAGTGTCTCCCCCACAGACCAGAGAAGGGGTGGCACGATACACTCGAGGCTCTGGCAGCCAAGAAAGGGTTCAACGCCTGGCTCAGCCACCTGGCGGGCAGTGGGACTTGGCCAGCTCTCTGCAAAACCAGGCCTCAGTTTTCTAGTTTGTAAAAAAAAAAAAAAAAAAAAGAATATTGTGAGGATTAAATAGGACACAAAGTGCTCAGCCCTGTGCCTGGCACACAGTGCCAGTTAGGGACCTCCCGACTCCAACCACTGGCACTGCTGAGGTTCAGATATGGAAGGTCCCCCCCAAAAGGCTCATGTGTCAGGCTTGTTCCCAGCTGGTAGAAATTTTAGGAGACGGGCCTAGTGGGAGGGTGTGGGCCACTTTGGATGTGTCCTTGAAGGGTATAAACTGCCACTCCCTCCTTCTCGGCCACCATGAGCTGAGCTTTCCTCCCCAGTGCCCTCCTGCCATGATGTTCTGCTCACCCCAGGCCCACAGCAATGACGCTGGCTGACCATGGACCGAGACCTCTGAAGCCATGAGCCAAAGTAAACCTTTCCTCCTCTACGTTGATTTCCGTGGGTGTGTGTCACAGTGGGAAAGATGGTTGACATATAATCCAGCACACCTCCTTCCTGCACCCAAACCTGCTTTTCTTTTCCAAATACTGACCCTCTCAGAGAATCCAGGCCCTTTCACAGGCCTCCGCATCCTGCAGTTGTCTGTTCTCCCCTAGATTCAGGTGGAAAGCCTGTGGCACACCGGCCATGCTGGGTGGCGTGGCTGCACTGACTCACCTAGGTGGCCTGCGCCAGGTGGTCCCCATGCTGGTGTTGACACTAGGTGGGATCCCTTGACTAGGGTGGGGACTCAATGACAGCTTCATCTAAAATCCCATTTCTCTTGGCCATTAACAACTCAGCAAGGGGATTCTTTTAGTTCATGCAGAAAACTCTGTGGTTAAGCAAATATTGAGGATTCTTTCCTGAATTAATATAATGGGAGCTTCAAAATCAAAACTTTCTATTTCTTTCATTGTTTCTGTATTTATCAGCTGCTTTTCCTCTGTAAAACCTGCTGCATGTTGGTTCTCTATATTTTCTGGGTACCCTATGAACTCGTGGATTTGTTAAATTAATCCAACGTATGATGAACTACTGCTGCCGTTATTCTTGCTGGTGTTAAGAATGTCCCAGGGGAGCCCTTGATATCTAGATTTTTTTGTCCTTGAAATGATCTCTTTGGATTAGTCAATTCTTGCTTTTTGATATAAGATAACCTTGTACTTTTCCATGCGGGTTAAAAAGGATATAGGTAATCCCTGCTTCATGAACTAGATTATAAATATTAAGTACTTCCTATTAGATGTGCCACTGAGTCAATGCACAAAGGGAATACAAACCCAATAATTCTTAATTGATTTATACCCTTCGATATCTAGCCACAGCAATGGTCTCAACTTATAGCTTAGAAAATAATTTTCGGTGCATTTCCATCTCAAATGTCTGAGGTGGTATAAATCTTGCTTTGGAAGAGACACCATCATTTCTCCAATGACGGCCGCACAGCAGTTCTCCTGGAAGCCCAGAAGGGGAGGGGCACGGGCGCCCCACACTCCCAGAAAGTGGCAATAAATTGGGGGGACAAAAGGAGCAGGACCAGAGATTGAGTGACGTGCCACTTTCCCACAGAATGCAGCGTGAAATCAGCTCTTCACACCACACTCATTAACTTTTACCTCCAGTCTCATTTCCCATAAAAGCTAAGCTGGCGTCAAGATGTTCAAAACACCCAGAGAACAGCACTGGTCAGAGGCTACTGTAAAGGCCACGGCAGGGGCTGCTCTGACATGAAAATGGCTCGTTTCCTTATTTTCCAGATTTGCCATATTTTTTGATAGGAGAAAATTAAATCTTTACCTTCCCATTTATCATGTTCTTGAAAAGAAACAGGAAACGATCTGCCACGTATCCATTTTAACTCATCTTACAACTGACGCAAAAGTGAAATTTCATACTTGAATGTTCACTTTCAAAAGTGAACATGACTTAATACATTTTTCAAAGAGCAGTCCAAGGAAGGAAATTATGTGGCACTGATTTCAATCAAACACCTCTCTCCAAGAACCAGCGCTCCTGCAGGGGGGAGCAGGAGCATGGTATTACTAATAAAGGGTAATTTACTAATAATGGTATTGTACTGAAAAAGTGGGAAACTCTTTAAGAACTTTGTTGTACTATTAAACACAATATTACTACAATGATCATAAAACTTTGAATATCATTTCAACATTCTCTTTGTCATGAAAGAATAACAATGGGAAAAACCCCACTGAGTTTCATACCTGAGGAATATATTTTAAATCTAGAACTTTGGAAACTCTATTTACCATGGAAGGTGAAAATGAGCGTGTTAGCTATACCCTCAAATCCTCTTCCCGAGAATGGACGTCGTGGTTAACTGACATCAAGATGGATGATTAAAATCAGTCTAAAATGCTTCAGGTAATAAATGGATCTCTGCATAGATTATCGCCTCTATGAAGATGACCAAAGTCAACCAACCGTTAACAGCGCCACTAACCACAAGCAGGTTGGAGCCTGTAACAATTGGCTTTGCTGCTGTGAGGAGCCAAGTCAGCCCAGGTTATGAAAACGGAGGGTGGTTTTAGGGTCTGGAAGGGGATTCTGGTTGGGGCTGCAGTAACCGACCAAGTCATCAGATCTGGGACCTGACGAGTCAGTCACACATGTGGCTCCGACTGCATGGATCTCAAACTTTCTGAGGTCAGGTCCCACAGTCCTCTTACCCAACTCCTTGGCCTCAGACAGAGCTTTGGGGAAGATGGCTAAACAGCAGACCCTGAAACCTAGCTGGCTTGGGAGCCAAGAACTGTCCTGTTCAGTTTAACTCCTTGTAATTAACCCCCCTTCTGAAGGATTCTCAAGTGCAATTCTCAAAAGAGGGTGGATTCTCAAAATACCCCCTGTCTAAATTACTGATCCATTACGATAGCTATTTTCCCATAACCTTATGTCATAATTGTTATTAATGGTCCATTTGGGCTGAGAACATCTGTCAAGAACAATGCAGTGTTGTTTGCCACTTTTGAACTTTCATAAGCTTTGATCTCATTTTAAAATGAGGTAATGGGTCATAGCCAAGCTACAGGGGAAAGTTGGCAGATTTTCTATCAAACATACTTGGAAGCCACTGTGGCCTTGGTTTACAAGGAAACAAGAACCGTCTTCGGCACTTAGGGGCGCGGTTCTTGCCTGTTATCCCGACTTAATGTTAGCTACACAAACCCCTCGTGAACCTTTCTCTAAAGCCTAAGGTCTCAACATCCAATAACGGCCAATGTGTCCAGTTCCCTGGGGAGTAGAGGCCACGCCGCACAGAACCAGAAGCATTCCTGAGATTTTGCTATGGTTGTAACAGAGGGTGCTCTGGCCCTGCTAGACTGAGTGTGGCTCTCAAGAAACTCCTTAGGAAAACCCTGGCTTGTCTTGCAGGTACCCACCCTACAGCTCGGCTCTGTTTGGAGTCTTCTGCACACATACCAAAGGCCAAGGCTAACAATCACTGACTTTAGATTTGGATTTTGTTAAGGGACGACTGTAACAGAGGGCTGGTCCTAGCCCTGAGACCTGGGATTCCTGAATGTACATTCCTGCAGTGAGTGATTCACTTCCCTGCAGGTGCATCTGGAGAAGCTGAGGATTGGATAGGACAACGACAATCCCCAAGTTGCCACAGGGAGGTGCAGAATGAAGGCTGGTTCATCCCAAACCCAGTTTCCTTTCCAAAGGATAGGAAGGGTCAATCCAGTCCCAACTACATGGTTGATCAAAAAGCCTAAGGCAGAGTGACCTGCTGATGTCCATTCCACATTCACCTGCATTTGAGGTCACTTCTTATAGCCTTCCCAGATCAAATCCCACGTCATTCCACCCCTCCTCATTAAGCCTTCACTCTCAGGGGAGCACGTGGTAAAACCTCAGACCCTATCAGACCAAAAGGAAAACAGGCATCATCGGAGTCGGGCTCAGGGCAGGGGGTGCACCTGGCTAACCAGAGAGCCTGCACTGGGGACAGCGATGTGTGTCTTCTGAGTGGGCAGCTCCCAGGGGCACAGTCCTCCACCCTGGGCCTCTCCGCTGCTTGTTTCTATCAGTCCAGGGACCTGCAGGCCCAGCCATTGCATGCCCCACGGCTGCAGAGGCAGAGATTTTCCACCACAGGTTAGAATCTCCCCAAATCCACTGAGAACAAGAGTAAAACTCATCAGCAAGGGATGAACCGTGGTCAGAGGACATCACCCAGCAGCTCTCCCACCCCAGACTTCTGCTGACCCAGGCCGGCCTGAAGACCAGGAGGTCAGCAGGGAGGAAAAGGGTTTGGGATGCACATCATTAGGAACCTTTAGGCAGCAGTGTGATACGGGGCAAGAGGGTCACATCTCTGCTCTGGGATTCCCACGGGAAAACGGGTAGCACTAGTGCCACGTGTGGCTGCCTGATGCGCGCTGGCCACAGCAGGGGTGCTCCAGTTCTCAGCCGTTCAGCTTGCTGCCGCTGTCACCACCTACACTGTTCTCACTAACTGAGCCTCATCAGCTGAAATGAGTTTCAACTTCCCATGCCCAGAATTACCTTCTAGAGTTCTCAGAGAAATTCACCAGGTAGTTATCCCCTTGACGGTCTCAAATGTAAAGCAATCATTAGGCCACAACTCCTGCACCCTGAAGGCACAGAGTCTGACAGGAAAGCAGAGCCCAGTGCACGACCATCAACAAAAACTGGCTGAGCAATTACTATGCGCCAGGCACTGTCTAGATTCTGTAGATACGAGCTCAACAGGACAGAGTCTCTGCCGGCCAGGAAGCGATGGTCTAGCGTGGGGAGATTGGGACAAAGAGTACCAGAGCAGTAAATAGGATCATCTCAAGTCCTGGTGAGTACTGAGAAGAAAACAGGATGATATGGGAGACAGGGACTGAGGAAAGTTTCTGAGAAAGGGACGTGGGAATGAGACCAAAACAGCGGGCAAAGAGAGCCATGGAACGTTCTGGAGAGGAGTGTTCAGACAGAAGGGACAAGGGCTGAGGTGGGAGCCAAGCCTCCTGCCAGGGAAAGGATAAAGGCTTTCCGCTCCAGGAAGGAGTAGGAGCTTAGATTCTAGAAGAAGAGAGAGATGGCACCAGATCATGTGAACTTCAGGCACCAAAAGGAAGAAGCTAATTTCATCTGGGTACCACGGAAGTTGTCAGAGGACTTGACGTGTGTACCACTGATCTGGCTTCCACTTCAGAAAGCTCCTCAGGCTCCGAGTAAGGATGGCGTGACCGTGGAGATAGCAGTGAGGGCAGGAGCAAGCATTACAAGTCTATCTCAGGAGTCCAGGCAAGAACCACGGTGGCTTGTGACTGGGGCTGACTGGGAGAGTTGGGAACAAGTGGGCAGAGCAGAGCTGGTGTCATTAAGTGGGAGGGGAAGCCCTGAGTAAGGCCAGGTGGGGACTCCATCTGTTTGTGATGCTTGATGGACATCTAACTGGAGGCGTCAAGTACAAGCTGAATACCGGAGCCTACAGGTGGAGGTGAGTTGAGGTAAATGTCATGAATGTAAAAAGGAAAGTGGCAACGACAAAGCTAAGGCCACCGTGTTCACAGGGTGAGGCTACCCCAGGAGCTGCACGAGCTGTGGCCCTCGTGGGGTGGCAAGGCTGACCACCAGCTCAGGCCTGGCTAGCAGCCAGAGCCGCGTCCACAGCCCCACTGCAGAGCTCTGCCCCGGCCTCGCAAGCACTCCGCCTCCGGAGGGCAAAAGGGAAGGCTTTCCGCCCTCCTGCCGGCGCCCTGGCCTCAGTGGCTCCCAGTGCCTGGAGACACCGAGGACACACACCAGCAAGCCAGGACCGGCTCGGCGGCCCTTCCCGCCTCCTCGCGACCCTCTCCCCGCACTCACTGCGGCCACCCCTGACACGGCCAGACAACCACAGTTTATTGTGACGCCCTCCGGTCCCTGTGCACGGCTCACTGCTTACTCACTCATCTTCCTTCCAGTCTTTCAGAGCCTTCTCCTCGGCCCCGCAGCCGCAGCCCTGCACCAGCCGCCAGGCAGGATGCGCAGCACCTTCTCCTACGAGGCCCCTGGCCACGCCCTCCCGGGAGGCCCCGCCCCCGCCATGCCCCGCCCCCAGGAGCCTCCCTGACAATGCCCCGCCCCAGGGAGCCTCTGACCACGCCCTCCAGGGGAAGCTCCGCCCTAAGAAGCCTGGCCACACCCCTTCTCCAGGAGGCCCCGCCTCCACCAGGTCCCTCCCCCAGGAAGCCCTGACCACTCTCTGGAGACCTTTCCGTCGCCTCTGCCCCTCTTCCAGGCAAGGCGCCTTTCCCTGTGCTTCCCTAACAACCTCCTTATCCAGTTTTTCATTTCATTAATGCATAACCTCTTCAACCCCAAAATTAGCTTAGGTCCATATAGAACCAAGAGGTTTTTTTTTTTTTTAAATAAGAAAATAAACATAAAGGAGGTGTCGTCATCACCGCTGAAGATGACAAAGTATGGCGCTTCCGGCCCCATCGCTCTTCCTAGGTCAAATGCACATTCAGTGGCCGAGCTTTTCAGCTGACATTACCAGAGGTAGGTACACGTCATGACCCCGTGTACTGTATTTTTGGGATATAAAGCAAACTGCTCAGGACTTCCACTACCCCTGGTAAAGACCTGCAATAGATGAATGGATAAAAAAATGTGGAATTTATACACAATGGAATATTACTCAGCACTAAAAAAATAAAATCATGGCATTTGCAGGGAAATGGATGGCATTAGAGCAGATTATGCTGAGTGAAGCTAGCCAATCCCTAAGGAGCAAGTGCCGAATATCTTCTTTGATATAAGGGGGGGGGGGCGACTCAAAACAGAGCAGGGAGGAAGAGCATGAGAAGATTACCATTAAATAGGGATGAGAGATGCATGGGAATGGGAGAGAGAAGGGGAATAGCACAGAAGATGGAAGGAGAACCCCCACTGTTATGCAAAATTACATATAAGATGGTGTGTGGAAGAAAAGAGAGAGAGAGAGAGGTGTCAGAGTGGGTAGAGAGAGGTGATGGGAGGGGAAGAGAGGGGAGGGGGGAATAGGAAGGGTAGCAGAATACAATAGACACTAATATGGCTGTATGTATAAACGTGGCTGTAAAACCAATGTGATACTGCAATCTGTACATGTGGAAAAAAAAAAGAATTCATACCCCACTTGAATCAAATGAATGATATGTCAAGATCATTGTAATGTTTTGAGCAACTAATTAAAAAAAAAGAGAGACCTGCAATTTCTTCTGCATGTGTTTGCAGCAATGGCATTTTGAAATAAAATGAACAGTGATCAGCACAATGGCATGGAGTACAAATAACACATGGTGAGTTTTATAGGGATACTTATTAAAATGGTTCTTAATGGAGATCCATAGAGCACACTTAAGGAAAGCTATTCTTTGGGGTTCAAGGAAACAGGTAAAATGGGTGAGACTTGGTAGATACTGCAGGGACCAGGTCCCCTTCTAGCCTTGCATCTCTGCAGGGGCCCTTTAAGGAGCTATGATATGTTTTCCAGACTTTCAAAACTGTGACCACTTATAAGAAATCTGTCACACCCCAGCTTACACATGCACGTTCATAGAACTGAAATAAACATGTGGTGTCAATACTGTGTGTTCATAGTTTATTTTATTTCTATCTTGGCCACAGTGTTACAAGGACTTCATGACCAGTGGGTTGAGACCAAAGGGTTGGGAGATGTATCCTGTATGAATTTAAGCCTTCCTTGGCCTCATTTCAGTGGTGGGCTCATATCTCCCGATATGCAAGCAAATTCATGTGCAGATTTACATGGGTGCTAGCTCCCTGGTCCACCAGAACTAGTCTACACAGCAAGCTCAGTGGGTGATGCAGGGGTTCAGCTTCTGTTTGTACTGAGATGTATGGAGTGCCGGTACCCAGCAGACGGACAGTAAACATTTATAGAATGAACGAATGGCCTACTCTGTCCTCAGCTCAGGGGTCTTTTGAGAGAGCTCACCACCACCTGAGACTTCACCAACATGAAGTACTTCTGCCTCTCCTGGGCCCTCCTGAGAGCCAGCAGCCACCTGCGTCCAGCCTTTCCCTTTGTCCATCACTGGTTAACAAGTCCACTTTAAGGACTCCCCATCTTCTTCCTCCTTGGATGGACTATTCTCTCAAGCATACTACACACACACACACACTCTCTCTCTCTCTCTCACACACACACACACAACACTCTCTCTCTCTCACACACACACACACACACAAACACACACACGTGCGCAAGTACATCTCTTAGTATCTAAGGACAGTGTTCTCCCCAATTTAAATATGAATTCGGAAGACAAAATCTTTCACCCAGAAGGGATTCAGTCTTTGATTTCAATTGTGAAGACGTGATAATTTGGAGTCTTCTTTCACTGGAGAAAACGTCACTGAGGTACAACTCAAAACAGGAGATTCCTCAGCGCTGCAAAGTGAGGCTGAATTTGGAGGAGTCACTGAATCTTTGGTTGCTTGTAAAGGACTTAGCTAGTTTGAAACCCATTACAAACATTTTCTCTTTAGAGATATGCTCTGATGTTACACACACAGCAATTAATAGAATGATTTCTATTTTATAAAGCTGCAGTATCATTTGTTTAATTTAGCTCATAAAGGAAGACCCAAATCATCTTTTATAATTATCGTTGCATGTCAAAATTTGGCTGACAAGATTGCTATTTTCAATCCACAAGTCAGAGGCCCAATTCAGAGACTGGTTGCAGAAGCCTTGCCTCAGCACAGCTGGCTAATGGTCCAGGTCATTTTATGAAGAGGATTTTTTCAGGTCCTCCCTACCTCCCATTGGACAGCTGGGCTCCCACTGGTGTACAGGGCTCTGCTAGGACAGCCCTCTGCCCCCTGCAGGGGAAGGCGAGGGTCTCCTCCCAGCAATCTGTACCCAGGGGGCAGGAAGTGGGCTCCCCCGGGGTCCCGTGTGTCCCTGGGTAGCTAATGAGGTTTCATGTATGACAGATCTCTAGGGATTCCTTGAATAGGGCCTCTGCCAGTGCTCTTCATGCTAGTTAAAAACTAAATAATTAAGGTGACTGTGTCTCAAGGAACCAGAAGAATTCCCCCACATGTGGGGTGTGCCCCCTACATTTGCACAGAGGGCTGTCACTAAATTGATCAGAAATCTTGAAGAACATACAATATCCTTCATATGCGTTTGAGTGCTTTAAAAGGCATACCTCCATTTTCTAAAGATAACAATAAGAACATCACAGAATAAAATCACAAGAAACCAGTCATTCTGATTTGAACAACCTTCTGTACTAATATCAGTGCAGCTGACTTTAAATGAGATATTCTGACAATATTTAAATGAGACATACTGACAAGAGTCTGTACTTGGTAGCACTGTTAATAGATTTGTTCAATTTATAATAGTTGGTACCAGAAAATGAAGTAATTGGTTTAGACTGGTTAAAAATTAGTATTAGACCAAGTCAACTAGACCTTTGCTAAGTTTCAGTCTATATTAAAAAGCTCAAAAATTATACATTGAAGTTTGAGGTTGAAATTGTTAAGGAAAAATAATTGCTGCTTCATCAGTGGGGATAGGATTCACAAAAACGTATTCCATAGTAATTCAAGCCTTTTAAATTTCTATTCCTAGGAAATTGCAGTAAGCAGATGAACTGCTCTCTGCATGAAAATCCTTATTTCAGTTTCACGTAGACACAGCCTAAGTTTAATAGTTGAGTAAGTCCTGGATTTCTTCCAAAGAAATCAATAATATGGATTAGATCATTGTTCCCAAGTCCTGGAAGGTAATCCTTAAGTTCCAATCCACATGAATATCTGCTTAACATATGCCCTCAACCTTCTCTGCTGCGATTGTAATACTAGTTCATTACAGAGACTTAAGCACTGAATGGCCCTGACTTTTGGACCGAGGAGAAAGCATGAAGATCACAAATCCAAGGACAGGAAAAGAAAAAGAGGTACTCAAAATCTCTACCAACTCTGCTAAAGAAATGTTCAAAAATGCGGTTAGTAGACATCATGTCCATCCTGGGCAAGAGCCAGGACCAATGCCCACATCAGCAAGTAGAGGTGGTGACCCATCGCAGTGGCTTTGCAAGACCCTATGGAGAGCTTCACATTATCTGAGCTACAAGCACACATCTCCCCTAACAATGTCACAGGCTCCAGCTGCAGCCGGGAAGCCCACCAGCCCTCTAGCTCCAGGTGGGAAGGCCATGTGCATGGGGCGCTGATGGTCATCCACACAGCAGTCCATCTGGGCCCTGACATCCTCCATCACTCGGGATGAAATGCTTCTCAGGGAAACCCTCACGCCCACTTAGAAAATGGTCACAAAGGCTGAACTAAAATGGTCACAAAGGCTGAGCCCTGAACTAAAATGTTTGGGAAAAGCTGTTGGGGAGGAACTGATGATTTGCATTTTGATTTTGAGAGGTGACAGGGCAGGCTTTTGCAAAAGACCAAACTAAGGCTCTGTCTACTTCTCAGTGAGCTGAGAGTTGTACACTGGCTCAGAATGAGACCCTTCAGGAGGGACCCTCCCACTGACAACAGCCCCCATAGGTGCTCTCTGTGCGTGGCTGAGGACGGACGGGCAGGCTGCAGGTGCAGAGGAGACTGTCACAGCACTAATCCACTGACTGGCACCTCTTACACAAAAGTTATCATCTTTCATTAAACTAGTAGCAAGTTAACTCCAGCTTTCTGCTACTTAAGTACTTATTAGCCTCTCCAGAGGAATGAAGGAAAAAAATATTAGAACAAAAATTGCTATTTTCACAACAAAAGTCCTGCTCGCCTAAGTATTTGCTGTTGTCATTTTCCGGAGATCTGCCCTGTGTCTCCCTGTCACCCACGTGAGACCACCGTGCTGGTGGCCCCAGTGTTCAGCGGGTGCTCGTCTCAGGAAGGGCCTCGTGCTTACATCCTGGCCCTCTGGGCTGGGGAAGGCCCCTCCTGATCCTGAGGTCCTCCCGCCTGCTGGGTCGGGGCCGCCACGCTGCAGACAGCCCACAGCTCAGCTCTCCCCCAGGTGCTGATGGTGGCCCTGCTCCTGCCTTTAAGAAAGGTCCCCTCTCCTCCACCCTCACCCAGACAGCTCTAGTTAAAGGGAACAACTTTTCTCTTCCTCTTGAGAAACAAAGTCAGAGAAACCAAACTACTACTAGCAGCATTATAAAACCAAAGCCACGTTAGCACAGAGGAGCCAGCCCCCCGCAGCCAGCACCCCGCGCCCCGAACCGACATTCCCATTGTCCCTTTCCATCTCACAAATCATCCTGGTAGGGAACATGCACGGTACAGTTGGTGTTCCACTTTCAATTCACATCGGGAACAGTTACCTTGTGATGATACAGCGCGTGCCGCACTTCCAATGCCTCAAAATGCAAACAAACCCTGACATATTTACTAAATACCCATTTGACAACTGGACTGGCGAGGTTCTAAAAAACTAGATAATCTCCTACATACACATTGAATATATTTGTAGACTTATATAGTTGCATAGAAATTATTTTTCAGCGTTTTCTGGTGATTCTAGTTTTACTTGAAATGCTGGATTTTATTGGAGGCTTTCTTTGCTGCTCTCCTGGTAGAGGATAGGGCTTCCCATGGGGATTTTATTCACAGGATTTAAGAAAATGATAACAGTATTTTATGAAATAAAAGGAACTTAAGTGCATTAAATTGTCTTTCAAGTTGGAAAAACAATATTCTCCATAGCAGACCCTTGGTTTTGAAAGTTAAAAATGAGCACCATTCCTTAACAATGGCTGCAAGTAAAATTTACTAAATTCAGAAGCTAATGTAGAAAGATCTGGACATATGAGAACCCAAACCCAGTCTCACAGCATGCCCTCAGATTAGGAGGAGTTGCTAAAGTCGAATGTTTTTGTAAGGCCCACTGGACACAGAGACGAAGCAGACTCACGTACAGCTGTCTGGGGTTTGTCTTGTCTGATGTTGTCTGTTTGCAGTGATGGGGAAACCCAGGGCCTCATGCAGCTAGGCGAGCTCTCTACCCCGAGTTATATTCCCAGCATGTTTTATCTTTCATTTTGAGACAGGGTCTTGTAAAATCGACCAGGATGGTCTTGAACATGGTGATCCTCCTGCCTCAGTGTCCGCAGTAGCTGACTAAAGGCATGTGCCACTGTGTCCACCTCATATAACTGTCTTCATGATAAAGTGAGAGACAGCTTAACAGTGATACCAATTTTAAAATAATGAGCTGTTGCCGTGACACTGTCCACAATCAGATCGTTCTAGTTCTCTAGCCAACGGGATGCGCCACGTGGGTGGGAGCGGAGACCTGCTGTGAGGTGAATGGCAGCGTGTGCTTCAGCCTCACAAGCGCATCAATTTAGTGGATGGGAAGGGATCTCGCAGGAACCAGAGATCCAAATGTGCAGGGGATCAACAAGTGGTAGCAAGAGAACAGGGAGCTACAGCAGAGAGAAAGACACAAAACGGTCGACTCAAGGAGACAGCCGCCCAGCACACTTTATTCGTGGAAAACGTCCTTCTCCATATCTTTTGGAGCCTCATTTGAAGACACTTTCCTATCACAGAGGATCTATAAAGTTACATAATCTCCTCCTAATCAATTCAGGGACCGTTTTCCCAGGATGCATGCTAGGCGAGCTCTGTACCCCTCGAAAGGGGCTGTCACCCCTGGTGCCAGCAGCCTCTGAGCCAATGTCTGCGTGGGGTGGGGGAGTGTTGTTTCTCTGATTTCAAACACTGAAAGTTTTTAAAACACAACAGTGCAGGCCCAGGGTGGGATGGGGTGGCCCCACAGGCCGTGTCTTACCATGCAGGCGTCCAGGTCTTCCAAGCGCTCGGCCTCCGTCAGGTCCTCCACTGGGACCAGGGAGCGCTTGGGCGGCTTCTCGGCCAACTCGGCCTCAACAGGCTCCTGCTGAGGGAGGGTCTGCACACGTCTGCTGAAATGGTCGGCCTGGAGGGTGAAGACCACCAGCAGCAGTTACGGCAGGGCGGGGGGGG
>NW_025999913.1:19091928-19153333 GCF_001458135.2 Marmota marmota marmota | reverse complement strand
GCCAGCATGACTGGACGATGGCGGACGGGGGCTGGGGGGGCGGGGGTTAGGGGGGGCCTGACGTGGCCTCCACAGTCGCCGCAGGGGGCCCCTGGAGGACAGCAGCTCCCAGCAGGGCCACACAGAGCCACCTGCCTTTCATCACCATCCTAAGAAATTACAAACCTCCCTTCACAAATGAGGGGACTACTTGGTCCAATAAAATAGGTAGTGTTCTTATTTTATTTGAGACTCTTTATATCTATTACTAATTTATTTGCTCGTATCTAATTTGCTAGAAATCTAATTTCATATTGCCTGATTTATTTTGGTCTAGTGCTTAAAAGTATCTACTGAGACAAATAAAATGATTGCAACCTTAAGTATTTTTAAAAGACTAAAAAGAAAATCACTTAAAAATTATCATTACTGCTAGTTTTCATATAAGAAATATCATATTTGATATGACTTACTACTTCCATTTTTATATTTTCAACATAAATCAGAATTAAATGTGAAGAGGTGGAATGAGCAGGGCTGTAATCAGAAGGTTGCAGAGCTGCACAGATCTGACACCAGAAATCTGGCTTCTTCTGAAACAATGAGCAGCAGCTGAGGGGTCGACCCAAGCCTGAGAGCACTTCCAGACTTCAGGTGGAGAAAGCGTATCTGAAGCGCACTGCACACAATCCCAGCTTGGACACGTTTCATCACGTGAGATTATAATGTCAAGAGGACGTTTGAAACGACAACATAAGTGCACTCCTGCGATTATTTTTCAATTCATTTCAATTAAATGACAAGAAAACGTCAATACTTTTTGAGTAAATTCCTCCAGGAAGGAAAACACAAAGAAGTGCCCACTTCAGACCTGAGGGTGGCTGTCACACACACGCTTGCTGATACGTGTCCAGGGTCTGTGTCGTGAGCAAGCGTCTTGAGGCAGTTCCTAGAGCGGTGGTTTACCAATCAACTGTTTCTACAGTGGATTCTCTGGATTTTGCTTGTGCTTATTTTTTACAAAAGGAAAGTCTGCGCTGGGAGACTGCATGGTGTGTCTCCTCCCTGTGCCAGGAAAGAGCTTCTTCGGCTTAACGTGGTAATGAATCAGGATTTTAAATGTTTCCAGTTTGGCGCAAACCAACACGTTGATAAAGCAAAACAAACAAAAAAAATTTGAAAAAAAAAATGTGGTTTGGATATTGTATCCATGTGGAATTGCTCTGGAAGTTTCCTGATGTCTCCTGAGCTGAGGATCAGGGTGCTCTGGTAAGCGCTCTCTGGTGGGCCAACCCCATTCCCAGGCAGCATCTGAGCAGTGCCAGGGATGCCTGATCTTCTGGATTTTGGAAGAGACTCTTATACATTATTCTCTTCTGTCTACTGCATGCAGAAGAAACTGTTTTTTTCTCTTCTCTGTTATTATCACCCCAAAACTCACCTCCATAAAACTGGGTGTCTCTGCCCACACAGTTAACCTGAAATACTTTCTCTGGAGAAAACATGAATTCTCTGTCATAAATCACCTGGAAGATTTCTGCTGTACCATGTTGCTAATATTTTGGAGACACAAGATATAACCAGCTGTAAACCCTCATCTGTGTCTCACAGGACTTCGAGTTCCGCACATGAGAATTCTCTGATGTACTTTTCATATGCATTGAAATTGGAAATGCAGTCCCCATGCTTTGCTTAGTCTGAAGGAAATCTATTTTTTCATTGTGGTTCTATCCAAGGTACCTGCCGGGCATTTAGCACCTATCCATCCTGGATTCCGTCCCAGTTTTCTCTCATATTTTCTTTGAACTCCAAACGTTCCACTTCCCTCCATGTTGTCAAGAACAGTCCGTTCAGAAATGATCACATCCGCACACATAAATGTACTAAAATGTACTAAAAATGTGCATTTTAGGCTTTGGCCTCAACATCATCTCCTACCAAAACTTTTGACCTGCATCCTAAATGAAGAGCGAGGTCTCTGGGTCTGGTGGCTTCTGCTGTGCCCTGCCAGTCCCAACAGAGAGACTCTGACGCGCTCCAGGATGGCTGGGGCCAGCAGAAGGGGAAGGAGGAAACCAGAACTCAGCCTGCCAGGCTGCGATGGAGTGGATGTGGGAAAGAAGCGTCACCCGCACACGGGCGGGCGGCCCGCCCGGAGACCGTCCCAGACTGCACAGCACTCACCAGCTTGTGATGGCAGTGAGACAGTGCGTCCAGGATCTCGTCCACGATTCGGTCCGACAGGAAGGAGGCCACTGTCAGCTTCACCTCACTGTGTGGAAATCAAAAGGGAGAACAGCATTTTACCTCGAGCTGGGTAGACCTGTCCCCCACCCCCGTGGTGATAAGGTCTGTCTTTGAAAAGGGACGGTATGAACGTGAACAGGGGAAGGAGCCCCCAAAATAGGCCTGAGGACGGCCATAAACACCCAGGTGTGACCGTCTTTACCCACTGCAACCTGCCTCTCTCCCTTCACAGCTGGAGACATAATGGTGGGAATGAACGACATCTGCATAAAGACGGGCTGGAGGGGAGCCACGTGGACCAGACACAGGTCACCCACTGATGTGAACAAAAGCAAACCCAGGCTGGAGCAAATCAGGAAAGCCTAGTCGGCTTGTTAAGGTTTGGTTAGGATTTTAAAAAACCTTCAAATGGTACCATATTACACTGCTTCGGCTTTGACTGACCAGCTTACAATGAAAAGGTACAAATGCACTGGGTCTTTATCTTTTAGGAACAGTGGTCACTAGAATTTTCAGTTTGGGTGCCTTTTTCCTGACCTCAGAAAGCTGCCCAAACAGAAGGGGTCTGGAGTTTTTGCCAACAGACTTGGCCACTAAGGTTTCTGTCCTACAGCTGGTATTTTAGTTAGCATTTAACAATGTGGTCTTCCTAAGAATTCAACTTCCATGTGTGTTTCCAGGCTTAACAGCC
This sequence comes from Marmota marmota marmota, assembly GCF_001458135.2. NCBI lineage: Eukaryota > Metazoa > Chordata > Mammalia > Rodentia > Sciuridae > Marmota > Marmota marmota. The sequence goes on along the minus strand of NW_025999913.1, from coordinate 19,150,416 downwards.
CTGCTTTAATGCACATCTGAACAGTTGTTATAAATACCCAATAATTCAAATGTGCCAGAGAGATGAGTACCCACAGTCCAATACTGTCTCTTAGGGTCAGCCTTCTTTTGAAGTCGGCAATCTGCCTGTCTTTAGAGCAGGTAAAGAAGTTGTCAAAATAAAGTCATTTATCGTGAAGCCGAGGTTGAACGGTGGGTATTTGCGTAACAGGGAAAGCTCTTTCTAACTCACAGTAGTAGTCAGGCTTGCGGTTTCTCTTCCAGGAAGATCTTGATGAGGGGAGGAGAACAGAAGCACTCAGGCTCAGATGCCGACAGGGAGAGCCGTCCGTGCAGAAGATGAAGGGACAGAGCCCTCACTAGCTTTTCGGTTTATCTGATGCTTTATTCCTCTGCACAGTGTCCCCTGGTAAGAATCCCCCAGGTGCCATATCGAAAACACGAAAATACTCAAAATACAAGTTCCTGAGTGCGCCAACCTCCTGGGGAGGCCGGGAATCTGATTTCAACAAGTATTTCCTCCGATTCTTTTTAGGCCTGCCCGGGAATTTTACTTCCTCATAAAACTCAGTTCCTGGGCTTTTCCTCTCTGTCTCCCACTCTCTGAAGGTGGGAAGGAGTGGTTTGTCTGTTTCAGATTGGAGCACCAGGAAGACAGACTCCAAAAAATGTGATCTTGTCACACCTCGGGTTGTCTGTCGTCCTGCGGCCAGTGCAGTCCTCCTGACTGCTCAGGGTGCAGAGTTCTGCGGGAGGGTGCTGCTCACCCCGTGTGCACAGGAACGTGCACCTGCAGGCGCAGGAGCACCCTGCTGTCAGCACTCCGCTCAGTGTGGGACCAGAAGCCAACTAAGGAGTCCACGGACGTGAAGTGCTCCCCAACGTGAAGACCTGCACCCTGTGTCAGCCTTCTGAATCTGCCATTTTCAGGAGAATGTGATACCCCAGCAAAGACCCCTGAGAGGGATGTGTTGGTGGGCGAACCCACTATGAGGAAAGAGCAGTGGCCAAAGTATCTTTGTTTTTCCTTTTCAAGGGAGACATTTGATATACTGTATTTTATATTCTAACTGTTTATATTTTAAATATGTAATACTTAAACAACTTTTCAATAAAAACATCTGAAACCACAGATATTAGAAATGCATAAGGGCTGGAGTTGGAGTTCTTAAACTTGCCAACCTAAACTCTCTGGAAATCTCTTTTCTTTTTGGCACCAGGGATTGAATCCAGGGACACATAGCCACTAAGCCACATCCCTAGCCCTTTTTATGTTTTCTTATTTTCAGGGTCTTGCTGAATTGTTTAGGGCTTCACTAAGTGGCGGAGGCTGGCCTGAACTTGTATCCTCCTGCCTCTGCCTCCCGAGCCACTGGGATCACAGGCGTGCGATACCAGGCCTGGCTTCTGGAAATCGCTTTACACCCTCTCAGGTCTTCCCAGCTGCTGACAATTCAGCTGAAAGGCTCTGGGAGCTTTAGTGTAAAATAAAAAACAAATGCAGCAGCTGCATCTTGGACCTGAGACTGTCAGGTTGCTGCAGGGGCTCCAAGTGCCCATGTTCTCAGCCCGCCTTCAGGACCTCGATGGTGGGTCTGGCCGGACTTGTTCTGCTCTTCGTGAAGATCATCACTTTGTCTATTTCAGATTGGAGCACCTTTATGTGTCAGCACCAACCCAACTCTCTAGACAGGTGCTGTTATCTTTGCTACATCAAAATAGTCCCATCAATATTCAGAAATGGTTAAAATGGAAAATTTTAAATGCTCCAGAGCTTGGCTATTAGCCCTCTGATTCTCCAACAGAGAAACACAATGGGACCTGGCTGTGCTATCTTGGAGTGCTAGCGTCTTCCATGGCTCTCTGCAGAAGCTCGGGAAGGTTTGTCAACAATCACAGCAGAATGCTTTTATGATGGTATATTCTTGAAACTTTTTCAAACAGACATATGAATACTTCAAAGACGTCATTAGCACATTAGCACAGACCCACCAAAATAATCCGGAAAGAAAATGTGACATGGTCAGAGTGGGCCTCTGACTATAGGCTGTGCACTTTCTCTTGATGGGTGATAGAAAGCCAGCTCTTTGATCTTTAAGCTAGCAATTTAGAAAGGTAAAAGATGACTCTCAGAAACCAGCAGTTACAAACGTGTACCATCCCCCTTCAATATAAAATCCTCAAAGAGAGCCAATAACACCATGCTCTTGAGTCATGCAGGCAGACATGTGGCCTTCATGTTGGAAATGCATGAACCCTGTGCATCTATGCACAGCTACGTTTGCAGACAGTCTGCCCACCAGACAAGCCTGGGCATAGCGCCTGGGGAGGATTCCGCCCACAACACCTCACACTGCCTCGACGGCCGGACCCTGCAGGTCCTGCTCACGAACGCAGCCAGCCTACCTGATTTTGTTCAGGATGTCGATCCCAGACTGCTCCAGCAGCACATTTTTAACAAAGGTGCGAGGGATGGAGATCTTCTCAGTGCTGGCGTGAATCAGGTCTTGCCGAATGTGGGCTCTCTTCATCACGTTGGGGCAGAGGTTCTCAGCAGCATCGACCATGGACTCTAGCAGGGCCTGCAGGGGACACGAGGGTGATGGCACTGCTCCTATGACACTGTACCCAGAGGACAGGGCCCAGGGCGAACTGACTGCCGAGATCACAGATCTCAGGAAGTCACTGTAAGTCAGACACTTGGCAGGACCATAAAAGCGTCACTGTGGCTTCTGAAGGACTCTGGTGTGGCAGCTGAGCGTCACGCAGGGCCACAAATGGGAAGATGCAAACATGGGGTCTGGACAGCAACCTGCCCAGCACTCTGCCCTCCCTGGCCCTGGAGTAGAAACTTACAGACGGGAAATCCAGACCTAGAAACCATATCAGCTTGCCAACAAGATTTCCCAAATCACAGAAACCCCAAATTAGGGCAGAACCTTCAAGAGTTCTATCAAAACAGCAGTAACAAAAAACAAAGCCATCAAAACTACTGCCAGTTTCACTCTTTTAAAGAAAAGCTTTAGTGTTAGGTAGAACAATAATTACAATAACAACTAAACAACACAAATAGCAACAGACAAAAACGTTTAGTGTTTACAAATAGCACCAGAAGCAATGGTCACAACACATTCACCCAGCACTACAGTCTAGAAGTGTTTCTGCACATTTCATCCTTCCAACGTGGATGACGTGGAGCCGGGCAGGGCAGCTAGGCGTGTGACTGGGACTTTACAGCTGAAGAATGTGAGCTGAGGGACGCTAGATGGTGTGCGGACACCCTCTGGATAGGACGGTGGTGTTGAGGGTGAGGCCTAACCGTGACACCCAGCTCGTGGTGCGGGGCAGGCTTAGTCATCTCTCAGTTCTATCTTCCTTGCCCGTAAAATGGCAGTAAAAGAAAAGTTGTCACTTCGTAGGGTGATTGAGGATGAAATGCTGTCACCTATGTAAACTGCCAGGTAGAGCATCCAGCACACCGTGAAGGCTCACCTGTCACAGACGTGGTATGCATCTGATTTCCAAGACCCTCACTGGTAAGAACTAGTTTAAGGCCAGGCTGGGATCCCATTTCTGTTCCAGGGTGAACAAGGACCCACACAGCACAGTTATTGGAAGACGAGGACCCTGTCTACCTGCCCCCATATTCACCCGCAAAGCGTCCACCCACTAACAGATCTCTCCTAACCCTGCAGGAGGAAGAGCAGAGTAGCAGGCGGCTGTTTACCAGCCTTGTGAACCCGGGGGAGGAGAGGAAGAGTTGATTCCAAAAACACCCCTGTTCTGACAGTGCTCTGCCCTGTTGTGACTCTGGTTGAACCATTCCTAGATCAGTACACTACCCCATGAGAGCCCCCAGCCACTCTGCTGCCAGAGCACCGTGCGTCAGTGTAGGACCAACTCTCTTTCTCTATGGCATGCATAAGCACATCTGGTCCACACAGCCCAGCACACCTGGGAAGAAGGACCCAGGTGTCAGCACGTCTCACGCCCGTGTGCTCCTTAGCACCCCAGGGACTTTCTGAACAGACCCCCATGTGGCAGGGCCGACCCCCAGGGAATGAGCTCCCCCGGGAAGGAGAGGAGGAGGCCTGCCTTCCAGGGCAGCCCTGCCCAGAAACGGCTGTGGACGGTGGACTCACACCTAGCAAGGGGTCTGCAGGGTCCTGCATCTCGTCTGCAGACTGTCTACTGCCCCCATCTCGTTCTGCTTCACAGATCCATGGAGGTGCCCTGGGCCCTCTAAGAAGGAACCTCAGCCTGCCCTGGGCATTTAGTTCCACAGCCTTTTGCAGTTAGTTCCCACCTGCACCCACCACCCACCGACAGGATAAAGCACTTCTCACCTCCGGTCCTTCTATCCATGATTCCTTCCATCCACATACCGACCCTTGAGTGAAGGCAGACTTGGGCATCGTGTTTTATACATGGGGAAACTGGTTCAGAGGAGGCAAGTGACTTTCTCAAGGCCCCTCAACAGTACTGGAAGTTCAGATGGAAGTCTGCCTTTCTCTCTCCTGCTTGGGTTCCCTTATGCTTCCTCAATCAAAAGACTCAGGTCTGTGTCAGTCCTGGAAATTCTCAGCCACAGACTTCAAATGTTGCCTAAGCTCTTCCCTGTTTTCCTTCTTCTGGAAATCTAAATCAGACTTCCGTGGACTCCCTGGCTCCATCCACGCTCCTTCACTTTTCCCTCGTCTTCCTCTTCTGTCAGTCTGCACTTGGCTACCTTCCACCTTGCAAAGAACACGGCCTGAATTTGAAAGGTGATGATCAGGTTTCATTTTGTAAGTTTCTCCCTCATGACAGTTAAAAGGATCTGTGTTTCTTAATTATGAAAATCACCAGTGGTACTCAGGAAATATCTGTGGAATGAATTGGATTCATATCTTAGGATGCAGTACCACCGGTTCACTCTTGCAACAAGAAAACAAATTACAAATACAACCTCCACTCTCACCTGTTCTGAAAGCCTTCTTCCTCTTCCTTTGGAAAATATAAAGTGTAGAAAAAAGAAAAACTCATAGACTTTCCTTGGCCAAACTGAGTTATTATTTGACAAATGCTACTTAAATCCTTCAAGTCTCATATCCTGAGTAAATTTGAGATTTTTCAGTGAATTAGTTCCCCATTAGAGCCCTGAATAGAATCAAGAATTTCCCAAGCCAAAACAAATACCCTAAAACTTAAGTGCAGAAGAGAAAAATCAAAGCTTCCTTATGTTAAAACACTCAAATCCCATTTATTTATCTATTATTGCTCCAGGAAAAAATGCTAGGATCAAAAGACAGAGAACGGGAGTAGAGTGTCATTCAAAGCACCCAAGGCAGGCCAGTCCAGAGCGCATCGCCTCTCTCAAAGGAGGGATTTCTGCAAACAGGATGCCGCCTCTGGCTCCTCCAGCAGCCTGCAGAAGAAGCGGCTGATCTAGCCATTTCTCGTGCTTTCTGAAATAATGCTTTTGAAAGATGGCTCAAAGAACGATTTGAGCATGTTCTCATCCAATATTCAAAATGCCCATCACTGGTTACGACAGCCAACGATCAAACACGGAAGCCAGAAGTGATTCCTCTCCCAGCCTCAGGACACCCAGACGATCCTGCACGGGGCAACTTGTCAGCATCTGCTCAGCACGCCCACTGGGCAGGGGCGAATTAGGGACTCTGATCCAGCCCTGCGGCCTTACTCTCCTGGCTGCTCTTTCCCCATTCTCCATAATACAAAATTTAAAAAGTAGTCCATCTGCTTTGGCTTTTAATAGTAGAAAATGCTAATTTTAGAAAAATTGGAAAATACGAAAAAGAAAAGACTTTTTAACCATGAAAATTGATACTAGCCGTGACATGAGTCATGACCACTGTATTGATAAGACAGTGAGTACCAATTATATTGAAAATTCATCTCTCTTGGGCTGGGGACATAGCTCAGTTGGTAGAGAGCTTGCCTCGCATGCACCAGGCCCTGGGTTCCATCCCCAGCATGGTGGGGGGCGGGGACTGAAAATACATCTTTCTTACAAAATTTTAAGAAAACCAATGCATTGCAAAATCATTACAAATAGAAAAATAGGCAGCTTCTAAATTTATTTTTTATTCTAGTTTGCTACATATGACCGCAGAACGCATTAGAAAACGAGCAGTTTGTAAGAGAGCGATAAAGGGCTGCACATTAGTCAGGTGAAGGAGAAGGAAAGAGACGGGAGGCAGAGCCACAGGCGAGGGACCCTCAGCGTGCACCCAGTTAGGAGGACTCCAGGAAGCTCTCACTGAGGCTTCGCCACGGTCATGACAGAGGTTCCCAAAGGGGAGGGCACTTAACGCAGGACTGGGAATGATGCCAACAGGGAGCGGGCAAAGACAGGCCTCCAGGACTGGGGCCCGGGCCTGGGAGGCACCCAGAGAAGCTGTTCTGGTTCTTGAAAATAACTGGGGTGATGGGGACAAAAAGCAAATCCGGACACAGGGAATGCCTAAGAACAGGGAAGCACTGGTGGCCCTGGGTGTGCCCCATCCTCAGGTCTTATCAGTTCAAGTGCCTTTTATTTCAGATATTTGCATTCCAGCTCCTCCCAGGAAAAACTATCCGGTGGACATCCAGCACTCTGCAGGAGGAAGGAAAGGGACGCGGGCGGATGAGCACTCGGGTGCAACAGCTGGCCGTCTGCAGCTGTCTGATGGACAGGTCCTGCCATAGCTTCCCTGCCAATTTAACCGCCAGTCGGTGCCCACTAGGGAAGAAAGTTTGCAAATACTTTAGAAAGGCAAGGGTGTGAATGGGCAATGGACAATAGAAGAAAAACAAATAATAAAATTTCATGATGCATCCCAGTGGTTAAAGAAATTCAAAAGAAACAATGTGACTTTTCGGAATGCACTACAACAATAAGAATGACAGGCTCTACTCAGTATCGCTGAGCGTGCAACATGAGCAACCGTACTACTGGACAGCCCTTGCAAATGCATGAAAGTAGAAATCATCGATACCATTGGGACCAGCAATGGGTCATCACAGGAATTTGCCCTAACAGAATCAGAAATTAGAAAGTAAACTGTGGTGTTACATGTATATAATGAAATGCCATATAGTCATGGAAAACAATGATGATCTATCACCATCAGAACTGCATTCACAAGACTGTACCACGTGATTGGTACCTACAGCAGTAGCATAAATATAAAATCACGTATGCAGGCACAGATATCTGGAAATTCACTAAATTATTAACAGTGATGTCATCTTGGAAATTTCTGGTAATTTTTACTTTTTTAAAAACATTTGCAGTATTATGTAAATATTTCCCCCCCCCCAAAAGTTTCACTTTTTACAGTCAGAAATAACCAAAAAGCTGATTTTGTTTTAAACATGTAGGGAAGCCTCCATCATGGAGGATACATGGGCTCTTAGGTAACAATCGGCCTTTTCTACCTCTCTGTCTCTGCTCAGCATGAGTTAAAAATAACCACAGTTAATAAAACAAAAACAACGCACAAGAGTACTACAGTTACAGAAGACGGGGACTTAAACACCTGAAAATCCACAACAATTTCTTCTTCATTAAGTTAATTTTCAGAGAGAGTAATTAGCGATTGCAAAGTTATCACTGAGTTGCACATCAAATCTCTACGAGGTACAACAACTGGGTTCTCAGAAGGAAACAGACCAAATGATTTCAGAAACTGAGGCAAGGTTTGTAAAGGCATCCTTAAAAGTCAGGCCGGGAATAATAAAACACCTGATGAATGTGAATTTTCTTCTGGAGTAGCTGTTCTTTTGAAATTTCTTAAAGAACAAGGTGAGTCTTAGGTTACTCAAAAGTACTAAAATTTCAAAGCTTTTTTTCATCTGTACTTTTGGTAAGTAAACCTACTGCAGATCTGGGCTGCTCTGGGAGCCTGAAACTCCTTCTAGATCTCTCCCTGGGCTTTGAGCCAGGTCAGGATGGCCGTCTACCTACTTGTCCTACCCCAGACACCAGCACCAAGGTGCTGTACGTACACTTCCTGTCGGTTTCCCACTCCTAACCAACTGCAGTAACTGAAGACGTCCCTCCCAAGCCAACCGCGTTGCACCCTCAAAGGAGAGATCGATCATTCCCTTATCAGTGACAACCTGTCATATTGAGAGATTTACCAGCAAAATAGAAACTGAATTTCACTAGAATCCATTCTGCAAGAAGTTACTCCAAAACACAAATCAAGATGGGAAAGATCCGAGTCACCCCTTCCTGCATGTGCCCCTGCAGGCGAGGGCACCCACCCGGGCACCCACCCACCCACATCTGTGAAACCCAGGGGGAAGGCTGTCACACACAGTGAAGGCGTAACAAATCACACTTCCAAACAGCAAACCACACACCTTGAGCTGTTCGTCCACAACTCTTGTGACTTCCCCAGCCATCGACTCCAGGGTCTCATGAATGGGGCTGGACATCAGGCCAGCGGCTCCTGCCCAGGAGGTACCACCAACGTGGTATAAATTTGGTAACAACTGGAAGGAAAATAGAAAGTAACTTTCCAGAGTCGAACAAAAATATTTCAAAAGGCACAAAGTCACTGAAGAGTTAATGATAGGGTGGAAAGGTATCATCAGGGATGATCTAGTCTCAGTCAAAGGCTTTGAGTGCAGATTAATAAACGTGGCCCCGAGTCTTCATCTGCACGTATTTTCACTCAGTGAATCACAGCGACCCTAGGAAACACTAGAGGGGGGTCAGCCGATCCCCGCTGGCCACTCTGCCATACAGCAGCTTGCGGCCAGGGAACCGTCCACCCCTCCTGTGCCCTCATGTCCTTGTCTGGGGTGGGAGCACTGAGCTATTTTTACTCACATTTCTGTTCCCAAAAGTATGACAGAAGCGTGAGTCAAAATCGCACCAGGAGATTCTCCAGCCCTCTGCAGACACCCAAAGGATGTCCTAAAATCCATCCCAATCCCGATACCGTCTGCCTGGAGCAGGTCAGATCCCACAGGGACGGGCTCTCTCTCTAGGACCAGCCCAGGTCAGGTGCCAGCTGGTGACATCTAGTACACAGCACAGGTGGGCGTGAGGGCCTGCTGGGGCCTGGCATGCCAGTGCCCTGCGCCCAGTGGTCCACCAAGAAGCCGTCCGCACCTCACTGTTCAGAGCCGTGGGGGCCCTACACTGAGGGACGCTTGATTAGGGCCTGCGCTGGTGACCACCCTCCAGCCCCATCAGCACCTAGGAAGCCTGGGGACGGGGCTGAAAGGTCTGAGGCTCTAATCTCAGGCAGCTCCTCCAGAGGCCACCGAGAGAGGTCTCATTAGGATAAACTCTGGTGTGGCCACAGGGACTTGCCACCAGTCGTGGGGAAATGTCCCCATCACCTCTGTCACCTGGGAAATTCCAGGTGTTCTCGGAGCTCTGTGCCAGGAACCAGGGACAAGAGTAATATGCAGTTGTCACTGTGTCACCAGAGTCTCTGATCTCTCCTCCAGGCTCCTCACCCAGGGCCCCTGACGTTTACGGGATCCAACTCCCAAGCCTCAGGACCCCTAGGCAGTGCTAGCTACTGTGTCACACTCTGGAGACCAGATTCTCATCTGAGAAAAGCTTCCCTTTAGAGGAGACAGAGGGTGTTTCACGTTGGAAGGACGATAATTTTAGATGACCTATTTCTCATTTAAACTACGATCGCCTGTCAGTCATTCAAGGTCCAGTTATGCCCTTTGTAAATCACACTGGGCCTGGTTTTTTGGAGGAGGAGGATGCTGGGAATTGAACGGGGGCTACTCTGCCAACCCCTCCACCTCCAGGTCTAGGTTGCCCAGACGGCCTTGACCGCGAGTCTTCCTGCCTCAGCCCCTGTCACTGGGATCGCAGGCAGGCACCGCCCGGCCCTCTGCTTTTTATTCTGCATTTTGGTTACTGGGGGTCGGTGCGAGCCCAGAAAGGAGGGACTGACTCAGTTCACCTAGTGCTTGGTCGTAACTCGGCGCTGATAGAAGAGTGGAGTTTTAGTTGTGAAAACTCTTTTTTTGCCCCAGACTCTCAAAGTCTGAAGTCGACTCACCGTCTTCGAGTTCTTGGCATCACGCATGAGCCGCTCTGCCGCCTTCAGGTCCTCCTGGATGGCGTCCCCCCCGCAGTTCCGGAGGGAGTTGAGGTGGTCTTGCACTTTCACACAGATTCTGTCGATCATCTGCTCCAAACAGAAAAGAGTCAGCCGGAGGATGTTCAGAGAGCAAGAAACGGGCTGAAGGGGCAGGATTCAGAAAAAGGAGTGCGCAGGCTGAACCCTCCCCCTAGCTGACACCTGGGAGAGCTCGGCTTGTAGCCGAGTGTTAGCTGAGTTTAAGTTTCATGCAGGAAACCTTCCGCGGCACTGACCCCAGGTACTGGTCCCTTTTGTGCCTTACAAAATGCAGCACTTAAACCACGGGGCATTGCGAAATCTCGTGGGCACTCGGTGACACTTTTCTAGACAGTGACTCTCCTCCTGATCTTTCTAGCATGCAGGTGGCAGTAGGAACTAAGGAATGAGCCGCGCAGTTACAGACACTTCGGAGGTGACCACGAGGTGACACCAATAGCCGGCTGGTCCCCACATCACAGAAACCAGAACACCTTCTGGAAATTACACTTTTTACACTGATTCAGTTACTTGGAGTACTTTTTCTATATAAATGAAGAGCCACCGGTGGCAACACGAAGTGAGTTGAGTTTTACTACATTGACACAGGTGATGACAAAGTCAGGAACGTCTAGTTTCTGCTCTAGTAAGATCCCCCTCTTGGGTCAACTGCCCTTGAATCATTTTTGTTGCTCCATGATTTAAATATAAAACCCAAAGCGGGCAGCTGACCATTACGGTAGACGAAACACACCTTGGGAGGTGGAGATGTGCTCTTCTCTCTGCACCCACACAGAGAAGCGTGGAGAACGTGCTACCCCGTGACTAGGGTCCGTCCAGTGAACACTCATGTCGGGGCTGAATGCTCCCAGCCTTGGTGTGCAGGTGGGCCGGGCAGGCATTTAGGTCGGGGGCAGAGTCCTCCTGAATACACAAATGCCCTTCTCCAGAGGGCGCCTTCACCCCTCTCCCAGGACTGGCTATGGGGCGGGTGGGCTGCTGTAGAGCAGGCTGCCCTGCTCCTCCCTCTCCTCACCATGAGCCCACCGCCCTTCCCCTCTCCACTGTGAGTTGAAGCAGCACAAGACTCTTGTCCTGATACAGTGCTCTTGGACTCTCCAGCCTCCAGAACCACAAGCCAAAATAAACCTCTATTCTTCATACGTCACCCAATCTCAGGTATTCTGTCATAGCATCAGGAAATGGACTCTGACGGAAACCAATGAAGACTGAAGAACAAAGTGTGGCTTAAAAATCTTCTCCAATATTTCTTTATTGGAGTTAAAGGTTGCCTATTTCGTCTCCTTAAAAAAAAAAAAAATTGTGTAAACTCTACAGGGATCTTACATGTCAAGGGTCCTGTCCCATCTGGTAAGTCATTTGGCAGGAGACAAGTTAATAATTCTTTTTCAATTAAATTCACCTCTGTATTTATTTTTAATTATCTGATATCATAACTATGGGAAGTTGAAGTCTGTCCTCCTCCTCTCACCAACTCGACCACAGCAGAAGCTTTACCAGCCTGCTCAGAAGTGGTAAGTTCTGAGTTCAGAGGCCGGGTCTGCCTGTAGCAGGGCCGCCATCCCTCAACTTCCCGCTTTATAAAATCAGGCTCGTGTTGTTTACCCAACTTCCTTTCTCATGCATTAAAAGACCTGCTAAATAAAGACTCTCTAAGCACCTGCTCCGTTGGCAGAGGGTCTGGGGATCACCAACAGGTCCCACAGGGGCAAGCACACGGAGGCTGCCTGGGGACGCCCTTCACCTCACACTCTCTCCAGCTAAAACAAGGAAGCTGAGGGCAGGAGCCACATCTTAACTTCCAGGCCCACAGAATGTGATGCAGGGAGCTAACGACACGCTTGAAAAGACTACTTAGTTGATAGAAACCCTAACTCCTCAAACTGTCACGTAGATCTGTGCTTCCTGAAGCAAAATGGCCATTGATAATTCCTATCTTACTAAAACTGGACCCTGATTCCAAGAGACAGACGAACCACACAGTGAGAGAGGACCGACAACCGCGGGGGCCCCAGAGGTCTCAGGTGAAGACGTGTGATCGTGGCACGCAGCTTTCGTGGTCAGGAAACACCAAGGAGACCCGTGAAGTGCGCACCATGGAGCCTCACCACGGAGAGGATCCAAATCAACTGGGCAAGAACGGCCTCGAGGGAGCGTTTCAAAACCAGTCCAAGGGGAACACCAAAATCACTTTTTTAATTCAAATGAGACTCAATTTCACATCCCTAAGACGATTCCGGCCTGAGCGTCAGGGCCACCATCACCCATGGATCCCACGCCAGAGCCCGCGGCAAGCTGTTCAGAGGACGCGGAAGGACAGCCGAGCGCAGACTGGAGGTTCTGAACAGGAAACAGGAGCTGGCTCTCAGTTTATGACTCTTGTCCCTAAAGTACAGGGACATGAGGAACGAAGGAGGCCGCGGGCTGAGGGCTGCACCTCCTGATCGTCCCCCAGGAGACCCGCGGTCGAGCGCAGACTCTGTCCTGACCTCCTGACGTCACCAGGAATCCCTCGCACCCAAGTTTTCTAAAGTAACACAAAATAGTTGTCGACCACGGTCGTCTGAGAAGCTCATTTCCTTCCTAGAAAACATACACCGTCACTCTGAGACGGCTCTTCCCTGCCCTGAGCCCTGTCTGTCTCCATGTCCTTCCTACGGGCCAACCCGCTCCCTGGAGAAGACGCGGACAGCACACGGTCCCCCGAGCCAGCCTCGCACAGGCGGACCCAGCCCCTCCTTCCCCCGTCTTTCCCTCAGGCTTCACGCTCCGGGTGCCTCTGCAGGGAGGAGGCCAGCACTCCTGGACCAGGTCATCCCCGAGCACCTGTGAGGCAGCTGCTGTCCTTGTCCCTGCTCTGCAGAGGAAGAAGCCCAGGCCACGGAGGTTGGTGAACGACAGGGAGCAGCACAGCCCGGATCCACTCTGGGCCACCGGGTTTGGGAGTCCAAGTTCCTGATTAACACGGCACTGTCCCCTTCGCCAGAGATGCAGGAGGAGAGGGCCCTGGGCACAGGCTCAGTGCAACGGAGAGGGCACCTCAGTGGACAGGCGGAGGGCTCCAGGGGGTTCCAGGGTGTGGGCAGCAGGAGCCGACCTCAGCAGCACCAGTCTGCACCAGAAGGAGCCCGTGGACAATGAGGGTGAGAAGACCAAAGAGCAGAGCTTGGCAAAGCAGGTGGTGCCGGCCCGGGTTTGTGAGGCTCAAGGCACAGCCAGCCCCATTCACGGCTGCTCCATGCTGCACAGTGGGGTGAGGAGCTGCCCGGGAACCGTCTAGCTGAACCCGGAATATCTACCCGGCTCCCTGCAGAAACCATTCCTGACTCCCGATCAAGAGGGTTTATGAGGCGAAAAGAAGGGACAGGAGCCGAGGGGCACAGGGACCCTCACGGAGCTTTCCTAATCAAAGCCGACAGACAAAACCAAACACACAGTAGGTGGGGGACTTCCGAGCCCCACGCACTGGCTGTGGGGTGGCAGGGGCACCGCTCACAGATGTGCTTTCTGAACTCAAATTTGTGAAAACATCATATCATTCCCCCTAAGTCACTGGAATGATTAAAGTCTGAAAATCAGTAATCATAACACCCTCAGGAGCCTCTGAAGTGAAGGGTGGCCGTGTACCTGCTTCCTAATGACTCAGGTGACTCAGAACGGTGGCAGCCGTGCAGAACTGCAGGCCCCCAGGCTCCCCCGTGTACGGTTCCCTTTGATGGGAAGATGAGACTTACTTTTAAGAATGAGCATTAAAGATTGCAGCAGGGGATCTTTTGGGATGAGCAAAATCCCCTCTGAAGCAGAGGAAAGCCGGAGAGATGCCGAGTGAGAAAGAAGCCTGCACTTCAGTAGTTCATAATGGAACACCAGGCAAGTCCCAGGCAAGAGTTCAGCACCCCCATGGCTTCTACAGAACCCTCAAACCAGGAAATAACAGGAAGCCACGCACTACTGAGCTAACATCAGCCCCTTGCAGGGAAAAAAAAAGGCACTGGTACAGTCAAAACACGTTTTTCAAAAGTTGTGCTCCTTCACTACCCTTCATAACTATTTTCTTCTCGATACATATTGCTTTGCTTTTTCTAAGTTGAAAATACATGTTTCTAATAAGAGTCAGATAACGAGGAGACGTCCTGCAGAAGACCCCCGACCAGATCACACTGCCTGACAGCTGACCCCAGGTGACCACTACTAACACTGAGGCCAACCTCCTCACAGTCTCCGGACACAACACACACTCACCAGTCACGCCACCTAAGAGGGATAGCGGTGTTTAGTACAGACAGCTCTCATTCTCTCAAGAAAAAAATCTGAATGACACCTGCCAAGGGAAAGAGAACGCGATCTATAGGAAAAAGCCCCAAATGATGAGAAATTCCCCCAGCAGTTAGCTCCGCTCTATCTGCACAGACGCATCCTTGGACTCTTCCAGTGGCTTTCACTTTGGGATTGAAGAGTACACTTATCTTTATGTTTGATTTGTGAATTATGGAAAGTAGCAGTTGATACCATGAAACGAAACCTTAAAAATTCAGCATCCTTCCGCTGGCCCTCAGCTTGCTGTCTTCAGGGCTGACCTTGCATTACTTTTACAGAATCAAGATTTCAACACTGATGTTCTGTGATGTAATATCAATATCCAATTTGATATTGAAAGCCTCAGTCCTCCAAAACTCAGTCACAAAATTGGAATTTAGGCCCCATAGAAGGACCTAGACTCCTACTTCTCCTCAACCTACAAGTCGACGGTCTCAAAGGCAGAGCCTTCTAAGACTTCCAGTTGCCTTGACTTCTGCAATTCTACTCTTTCTTGTTTGTACCTCAGACGGTGTACTTCTTTTTCTTTGTTATGCTCATGTACGTTTTTTTGTATGGGGCATGTGGGGAAAAAATACTGAGTCCATGACTGGAAACATCTTTGCTGTGTCTTCACACCTGTGTGACACGACGGCTGGATACAGAATCCTTGGTCCAGATCAGATTTCCCACTGAAAACAGGGAAAATAGGACCTCGCTCACTTCTGCCAATCGGATGGATGCAAAAAATCGGTTCTACTGTTCTCTTAAGGAAACCTGGGATGGGGACGCAGCTCAGTAGCAGAGAGCTGGTCTACCATGCAGGGGGCCCTGACTCGACCCAGCGCTGCAGGAAACGCCTCTGCGGAACTCAAGGGGCTCTCCTTTCTCCTGGTGGTTCTGGACCTCACTGTCCACTCGCCTCGGACAGCAGCTAGATGTGGACCTTTGGTCCACTCACTGTGGTCAGTTTCAGTGGGCCATCTCAACTCCAAGACCCGTGTGACATGGTGTCCTTCTGTTTGGCCCGGGAACATCCGTCCCTATCAGGACGTCTTGGTCATTCTGACTCTGGCATCCCAACTTTTCCTTCATATTTTTTAGGTCTTTTTACTACATGTCATAAAATTTCTCTCCAGTTTTTCTTCCAGAAGAACAGCTTAGTTCATATCCAATGAGCTCATTAGTTCCGTATTAGTTACATTTAAATTGCTCAGCGTTATTTACAATTTTCTGATCCCTCCTTCCACAGTAGCCTATTAATATACAGACATAGCATTTGCTCAAGTCCCAAGAACTCACTAATTACAATTTTATTTTAAGTCCTCTGAATTATCTGAGCCTCGGTACCTCCATTTATCTTGTTCTTTGACATACTCTTTGCTTTCTTCAAATATCTTGGGACCCCTGATTTTGCTAATTTGGGGAGGAA
This sequence comes from Marmota marmota marmota, assembly GCF_001458135.2. NCBI lineage: Eukaryota > Metazoa > Chordata > Mammalia > Rodentia > Sciuridae > Marmota > Marmota marmota. Next base: position 19,134,577 of record NW_025999913.1, on the reverse strand, counting down.
AACAGTCTATACTTTTAAGAATTACTGTTACAATCTGCTGAGAGCCATAGCTGAGTCGGAATGACGCATGGCATTTTTGCCAGAACAGAGTGGTTGAGAGGTGACGCCAGCCATTGAGATGATGATGGTTATGTTAAGCTGTGTGTTCAATTGCATATTAGACCCCTGCTGTCCAGCTCGGCCTGCTACTTTGGAGTTCTCCAGGGGATTCCCGGAGAGTTCCCATGGGTTGGGGAAGTGGCGGAGGAGGGATTTCCGGTTGGTGTGTGGTGTGTGGCGTTCAGGGAGTGTGGAGAATAAAGGAGTTCCTGTTTTGGACCTACAAGGCTGTGTGGCGGCTGGGTTATTTTGTGCCCAGCCAGACTGCGGCAACAATTCTCTGCTCCCTCCCTCACGTGGGTAGAAAGAAGAGTAGTGAAGCAGCAGAGACTGGCACCTCCGTTTCTCCCCTGCACTCGAGTGTTAAGTGGTGTTCAACAAACTCTTAAGGATGCACAAGGACCTGGGCAGAGAGCAGGGAGAGCAGACCGCATGTCTCCAAGACGCAAATCTGAGGACTCTTGGACTCTGCTGTCTATCAGAAGTTCCTCATCTTTGTACATAAACCTAAAACACACCTTGCTGGTGACCCCGCAGGCTCAAAATCAGTGACCACCCTGGGCATCAGCATAGGCTGCTTCCGCCCTCCGTCTCCCCGAGCTCCTCTCTCACGTCTTTCCTACATGGCTGCCACTCTCAGAAACCAGTTCTGCAGCCCCACTAGGAATGAGTCCCATGAGCGAGTCCTCCGCTCCTGGGAGGCCCAGCGAGGGGGGGAAGGACGAAGCCAGGTGTCTTACCTGCTGGGTGGTGCTGGTGACGATGCCCTGCTGGAGGCGGTAGGCCTGCTCTTGAAGGTACTTTCTGGTCTCGTGGTTCCGCAGCAGATAGTTTTCTATCTGGAAATTAAACAGATGCATCTCTCAAGACACTCAGTTCCCCAACTGAAAATCTCAGCACTGTTGTGCACGTGCTGCCAGACCTGGACCCCACACGCGAATAGGACGGGGGAGCTGCTGGTCCCTGACATTTATTATTGCTGTTTTCATTAGAAAATTGACTTTCAGGTATATGGAGTGATTTCTGTGTGACTCAGTAGCTGATGAATAGAAGCTAGTGTTTAGTTGCTGGAAGGGTCAGAGATCCTGTCTAGTGACTTCTCATCAGTGGCCAGCAAGAGGTGCCATTCCCTCTAGTGAGTGTTACTTCCACACAGATCAGAAGTGAGGTGAACACCCCCCTTCACAGAGCACGCAGGTGGGACTCTCCGAACCTCAGCCTGATTCTAGTTGTCGAAAACTTTTTGTTTTAAGGAGGGAAAAGACTAGCTACAGAAATTAAAGAGTGCAGGCTGGTGCAATCAAAAGACATACAACAACCCCATCAACCCGTCAGAGTTTCATATTTTCTGAAAACAGTAGAGCAAATAAGAAAATGGATTTCCACAAAAAGAAAAATCCTGAAGTTGCTTGGCAATCTTGTGCTTTTGCCCAATCTCCTATGAAAAACCAAAATGTGGAAGGAATAAACAGATTCAGAGAGAGGATCCAGGAAGGGCCACATGCCCTGGACACACTGAACCAGAAGGCAGGTTAACTCTTCACAGTGGTGGACACTGTGAAGGGGTTTTAAAAAGACCGACTTGATGTGGGTCAATTATGCCAACTACATTTTTTTCACTTGTTGTTTTGTTTGTTTTTATACTGCTACTTAACACTTGGCTTTTAATTTGCCACTGCAACTCCCTGGTGAAGAACTGCTATTACTGTGAAGCCCTCAGTATTATTACATTTTCATTTTAATTTTCCATATGCTAAATGACTACTACTTAATAGCAATTAGGAACAATTAAAATACAGAGTGTAATTACTATCATTCGTGGAAACTACAATGAGGAGTAAAACGTACCTTTCTACTAAGTATACAAGAAATTATAAAAATGAGGAGATCCCTGAAATGAAACATCATTAAAATGACACATTAATGCCCTGACATTCTATGACATTAGCTTTCTCTTACTGCCTCCCAAGGTGACACCACTACCACTGTAAAGGGCTTTGCTAGGAGGACGCTGAAATGTGACGGGCACACGGGGCACCCAGCTGCGGGGCCTGGCTTTGTTCCTGTCCTTTCACATATGGCCTCACATTTGGCTGGCCTGGGTCTGAGGGCCACCGGGTTGTTCAGGAGGCTCGTCTCACCAGGTCGGGTGTCCAGGGCTGGCCCTGGGCCTCTAGACCTTTCCCAGGTCCACCCATCACGGTTCACAGACCAAGCCGGGAAGGAATGCTGAAGGAAAACAGCCGTCGATGCTCGTCTCTCAAAACAAGCTTACGGGGACGATGAACGGCCGCTTTCCAATATCCTTAAGGTCAGTCATGTGCCCACCACTGAAGCTATGGGCATCTTGGCAGAACAGAATGAATGTTCCTTCCATGCACCATTCCAACTCCTGGGTCAGGAAATGGGACCTGGGCCCTATCAGGGTAGAGCACTTGGCTAGCCTGGCATCCCCGGCCCTGGGTTCCATCCCAAGAAGGGGGAGAGGGGGAGAGGGGGAGGGAGAGGGAGGGAGGGAGGGAGGGAGGGCCTGGCTAGGGGCCAACGGAAAGGAAGGGGCCAAAGGAGCCTCTGTCGTGTTCTCTGGACCCTTGGGAGCAACGTGGCTGGAGATCACCTGGGAAGAGTCAGACACCTGCAGGCTACTGCTGCAGACAGCACCGGCACAAGGAGCGAGGAACTGCAGTTGAGTAAAGGAACCCTGCATTTAAAGAAAAAGAACTCGGAAGGGGGAGTGCTGACCACAGTTCTGCTGTCGTTGGTTTTTAGTGGATTAAAACCAACAAACACATTTTTCCACAGGGCAAAGATCTAACTTTTAAAATGAAAACTTGCACATGTAACAGAGGAGTTAGGTGTTACAAGAAAAGCCAACAGGAACTGTAAAACCATCCATTTGTCAACAAGAAGCACAGATTCTACACTTCACACCTGGGCCTGCTCCTGGTCCCCAGTCCCCGGTCCCTATGTTTTGCTCACTTCTGGGCTGTGACGGCTCTTCACAGAACTGGGTGAGCCTGGGCCACATTTACAACATCCTACTCACGGCACATGTCCTCGTCCCCTCTTCTCCCTCTTTGTGCTGCCTTCTGTTTCAACTGAGCCTCTTACAGAATTGCACGTCTCTTCTCCCCTCTTATCATACCAAGTACACAGCTGAGCATTCCTGATCCCAAAGTAAAAATTCCCAAAGGCCCCCAAATCCGATTTTTGTGAGCACTGACCTGCTGTCATTGGTGGGAATTTTTACACCTGACTCTGGGTGGTGGGCTGCAGCCAAGATGCAGCTGGGCTGGGGCTGGGGCTCAGTGGCAGAGCCCTTGCCCAGCACGTGTGAGGCCCCGGGTTCAATCCTCAGCACCACGTAAAAATAGATAAATAAAATCATCGGAAAAAATCTTAAAAATATATACACACACACACACACACACACAAATTTATATTTTAAAAATGCGGCTGTGCTGAGTATATCATGTGGAATCATCTTTTGGCGAGATGCTTGAGGTGCACGTGAAACAAGGGAATTTTGTGTTTGAACTTGGGTGCATCCTTAAGATGTTTCATTCTGTGTATGCCGATATTCCAAAAATTTTTGTAAAGTCCAACTTCTGCAATATCTCTGGTCTCAAGCATTTCAGATAAGGCACACTCGACCCATGCTTTATAAAGTCTGTTCAGTGTGTGAAACAGGCCTTTGTGACCCGTCCGAGGCGGCTGCCCAACACGCTGCACCAGTTCCTGAGCAGTGCAGTGCCCGGAACAGGGCGGCCACCCTCCCTCCCGCCCTCACGACACTGCTGCCAGCCACCTGACTTCTCCACCCACTGTGACCATGGGTACGGTTACTGAAGAAGAGTCACTGTTGGATCTCGGTGAAATAGGAAAACACGAGCTATGTACCTTCGCTGGCCCCGTCTGGAGCTCCTCCCTTCTTTGCCTGGCGCACATCCTTTCCCGTCTCTCCGAAGAGCCTCTTTCAACACTCGCTGGGAGGCGGATGCAGTGGCGACCCATCCTGGGTGGACGTTTGTGTGCGAATGTCCACTTCTTCTTCACTCTTGAAGGACGATTTCACTGGGTGCAGACTCTTAGCTGCTGTTTTTCTATCACCACTTTATAAATACTTTCCGCTCTGCTTTCTTACACAGTTTCCAGCAAAACGTGGGACGGAGCCTTCTCCCGTCTCTCAGCACATGGGGTGCCTTTCCCTCTGGCTTCTCTGGATCCTCTTCACCTTTGGGGACTGGATGGAGAGGCCTGTGTAGACTGTTCTGGGCATTTGTCCCGGTGTCCCTTTCTTTCTGGATTGATAGTTCAGCGCCTGTCACTAATTGGGGGACGACCTCAGCCATGTTTGTTGCATCTCTTTCCCTTTCTTCTCCGTGAACTCTGTGGTGTACCCGATACGTCTCCCGCTGCTGCTCCACAGTTCTGGGTGGTCTCGGTGTGTCGCCTCCCACGTCCCCTTTCTCTCTGCATCTCACTTGGAGGGTTTCCATCGATGCCTCTTTCCTCACCTGTGTGCAGGACACTGTTGGGATCATTCATGACTTCATTTTCTGTTAACTTTCAGTTCCAGAATTTCCTTTTGGTTCTTTTCTGGGAGGGTGTCTCCCTGCAGAGGCACCAACGTGCACATTTCCTGTTGCTGCGGTGCCAGGGGCTTGGCCCTGTAGGATCCTTGCTTCTGTCTCCCCAGTTGTTTGGGGGTTCCCTAGAAAGGCCTCTCGTCGAGCCTGTCTTGCCGCTGCTCAGTTGGAACCCACAGTCACACTGGGTGTGTGGAGGCACAGTCAGGGAGGAGAGGCACTTGATAACCTTGTGATTAAGTTAGGGGTGTTCTTGGTCACCCCGAGTCCCCGGGCTACGACTTCCACAATTGCTTGTTTCTATTCTAGTCCTGGGAGTGCACCCAGGGCACTTTACCACCCACCTACTTCTCCAGACTGGTTGCCAGGCTGCCTTTGAACACGCGGCCCTCCTGCCTCAGCCTCCCAGACACGGCATCGCAGGGAAACGTGAGGGGAATTTTCCACGGTGTTTGCTATGACAACCGGGAGGGCCTTCTGGAAAGAAAGTTCTCGCCAGGTTAGAGCCTCCCAGAGACGGGGACCCGGGAAGTCAGATTCAGCCTCCAGCAACCCTCCCCACAGCTCAGGGGTCTTCACAAGGGACCGACTCTCCTGGCTCCGGCTCCTGGTACGAGGACCTCGGCTACTGTTCACTGGGAGTCCCAGTACGCACTGTCTGTCCAGGTTTCAGGGCTGACTTCTGTTTCTCTCAGGATTTCTTCTGTGGCGGGTGTGCGAATGCTGACGCCACACTCACCGACAAGCCAAAGCCAGAATCCTGGTTCTCAGAGCGCAGGCTTTGCTCTGAGCCTGCTGGTGTCCCGCGCAAAGTCAGACGCCTGACAGTCGCACACTCTTTTCCTATCTGCTACTTTGCCTGGTTCTCGTGGTTACCTTGGTCAAGTTAATAAGTTTCCCTACCCTTCAGTTTGGGGGCACAATACAACCCATCTCATCTGCTGTTTCAAAGACCACATGTATTCATGTTTGAGAAGCACTTAAAACACTGCCAGGCACCATGTGTAAACGTACGTGTTAAGGATCTGATAAATATGATTATTGCATTGTTTTATTTTTCCTGTTTATATAGATGAAGAATATTAAAATTCAGGAAAAAAAAAAAAAAAAACAAGTGAATCATTGAAGGTCATAAAGCCAGGAAGAGTTTGCTTCAAAGTCAGATCTTCTGAATCCAGATCTTGGCTGAGATCTTTCACTGGAGCTCTCCGCCCCTGTACTCCTGCCACCTATGCCTCTTTATTCAACAAATACCTATAAAGTGTCCAAGAGCACGTGCCAAGCACTGTACTAGCTGCTGAGAATTTGTTAAAAATAATAAAAAGACCTAGGCTCTGCCTTAGGGAGCTCACAGTCTATTAGCAGGGAAAAGAGTAAAAAAAAAAAGTAAGTGGACTCAGTTGACATACAGCAACATCACAAAGCCAATGGCACAGATAAGCGTGAGAAATCTGAGCAGATGGCCTACGTGGGGAACTAAGGTGCTCTGAGAATCAATCCTGGGTGGCCTGACGCTTGATCTCAGTCTCTGCAGACCCGCATGGCAGTGTGGGAAGAATGAGCCCACACACAGCACAGCCCTGACTCGGCGACTCGGCCATCACCGAGATCCTGTCTCAGTGTCTGAGGTTCAGGGACTCGCATTTCTAGGGAGTTTGCTGAGGTAGAAGAAAAAGGAGAGTGAGAGTTGGTAGGAGATGAAGTTCAGGTGGAAAGAGGACAGGTCCTGGAGAGAGTGCCCGGCACCTGAAGGAGAATGAGCCCCAGTGGTCCAGACAGCCACTGGGGAGGGAGGGGTCAAGGTTCTGGTCTGCTTGGATCAACCATGGAGTATGATGCTGATCCTTCTTGGAAACGCGATAACAGGGGGCGAGAGTGGTGATGACACCAGTGACAGAGGGCAGGCCGGAAGGAGGCATCTGCATTAGGAATGGGGCAGGGGAGCGAATTGCAGAGGCTCAGGATGCAAACTGGCGACTGTGGCTGACAGGCCGAGGAAAACAGGGCAGGACGTGGAGCTGGGAAGTCCGAAGAGGAAGAGAACAGAGCAGGAGGAAAGACTTCAAAGATACCTCCCCAAACGTCACCAGAGTAAACAGGGAACCGCCTTCTTGGGCGGGAGATATTTCAGCACATCTAAAATGGAAAGCAAGGAAGCCATAGAAAGCAAAATTGAGGACACAGAAGGCAGAAACGGAGGCCGTCGGAGACCTTGCAGGCCCCCAGGGAGAGGCTGCCGTCGACCCAGGAGTGGAGGCTGGGACGGCAGGATCTGGACGTGGCTGTAGACTGTGAAGTGCGTACACTGACATACTGTACACATGGCAGTGAACGCTCAATAGTTTCCCAATTTCTTGATACAGCAGGGAGGCAAGGTCCTCTGCTGAGGACAAGGGGAGGGAGGGGTGTGAGTTAACATCCTGTTCCCTGCCAAAGGATGATGGGGAAGTTATCTGCGCCCAGGATCTGGCATGTTGATATCGCAAGAATGCTACTTGATTCCACTAAAATTTCATGGTAAGTCTTAGCTGTGTCTGATTCCTCCCAGTCGTGCCTCATGCCTGGCGGGATCGTAAGAATACACACAGAGTTTCAGAACCTCGGTAAAGTAACAGAGTTCTGCTCCTGAGTTCAGAATCACAGTCACGCAGCTCAAGTGAGTTTACTGGAGCTAAGCTACTGAGCCTTCAGTACCTTTTGCAGAGCCTCTTCTGTCTTCTCAGGGCTGGTTTTAAGGGCTTGAGAGGCATCATACATGGGAATTGGCATGAATCTCAGCGTGTAGTTCCTAGAGAAAGAGAAAACAATGGGCACGTTTTAAGATGACTTCCTGACACCTTAGACTCTTATCTTAAATGACAGTCTTGGAAAAGTCTATCGCTGGAATATCGCAGCTCGGCTTCTTTAGCACCCACGCAGCACCTGTGCCACCTCCTGAATTCACTCTGCCTTACAAGACTGGCCCAATGTTGAGGAAAGTGCTTTTGTTGTTTTATTTTCATTTCTGAATTACATCAAGGAAATTGTGTAAGTGGAAAATTTATGTAAAATGAAAAATTTATGTAAAATAATGTAAACTGAAAATTTTCACATTGGGACTGGAAACGTGCACTGAGAGCAGGCCTAGGGGAAATGCCCAGCTGGACCTGCTGCTGGGTTTTAGTGACCACGGATCTGAAGGAACCTGGGTCACCACAGTGAGTGGTAACACCAGTCCTGAACAGGTCCAGGGGAAAGATAAAACCTGCCCTTGCAAAGCAAGACCCTTTAGAATGCACAACTGCAGGTTTCAGGTCATGTAATAAAAAGTCTCCTAGCAACATCTGACCACTGGCCATTTCACCTTCATCGTTTGGACCTTGGCTTTTTTGTTTCTTCAGTGGATTCTGTATAATGGGCAAAGGAGAAGACTCATAGAGATCAACTGTGAACCACAGAGGAGGGAGAGACGAGGCCACGCCACGATCTCGCGGGTTCTCAGGACTGGTGGTGGCTTCAGCCCGTCAGGCGTCTCTGCCCTCATCATGAGGTGAGAAAACTCACTCCAGGAGAAAGTCGGTGTCTTCCTGGCCCCGTGGCTGGACCCTGGACCCAGACCTGATCCCAACCCCTGTTGCTCACGTCACCCCACAGTTTGTACTGACACTGCTGGTTCTTTAGTATGTTCTTTTTTTAGAAAAGAAGAATCTTAGTTGAACTTACTTTTCCATAGCAACAGCTATGTCCTGAAAGCCTTGGGCGGTGATGTTGTTCTTGTCCCAGATCACAGTCCTGTTGAAAACCAAACCACGTGAGTGATGAGACAGAAACCGCTCACCAGCGGCACCAAGCAGCACACAGAGACTGCTGTGAGCAGGGACTGACGGACGGCCACCTCCATCTGTGCTTCAAGCAAGACGGGATGAATATCTCCAACGTCACATCAGAGTCTTGTGTGTTTTGTTTTTTTGGGTTTTTTTTGGTGCTGGATGGGACCAGTCCGTCTGCATGCCAAGTGTGGGTGCCTACCACCGAGCTCCCCGCAACACTGCGAAGTAACACGTGGACCCGCCTGAGTAGTGTTTTCAGAAAAACTGTACTTAAAAGCATCAGCACAGAGATTAGCTGACTAGTATCATACCCGATATTTTACAGTCAGAAAACTCTAAAACCTGATTCCCCTAAAACCCTTCCCAAAGCGTTTTCACGTTCTGTCTGAAGTTATTTATTTATAAAAGAAGCTCATCACCCACAGGCCCGATACGCAGAGTTCCAGGTACCGAGACAGTCTCCATTCTGAAGGCAGAAGAGAACCCTTTCATATTTTCCTGATTTCCCTGTCCTGGAGTGATTAGCGACCCTGGGAACTGCACTCGCTCTGCTGGCAAAATTTCAGCTACTATAAATGGCAGCTTGTTGACTTGTCAAGCACAAGGCCTATTTTGGAAGGAAAGTCCTACACTGCCCCCAGAACATGCATGCTCCGGAGGTATTTCGGGATGTTTTAGTCCACCCTGGCACACGCGGTGAGGCACACTCAATGTGTCTGGGTGACCCCGGCCTCACGACTGCTACTGCTTCCCTGCCCCAGGCCCAGGGACTTCCTGATATTCACCCTGACTTTCAGAGACTCTGCTGATGCTCTTGGCTTGTGGCTTCAGTGTAGACAGAAGGTTCAGATTCTGCCTTATGCCAGAGAATAAGGGAACCACCCGGAATGGGCCCTAGGGAGTGGACCATCGGGGAACCTGTCTCTGAATGATGGATGGTGGTGGTGTGACAGCATGGCATGTCTTTTTAAAAAACCACACTTGGGAAAACTGCAGATGAACGTTGCTTAAGAAACAGCTGACCCCCAGTGTGAGCTGCCAGCAGACCTCGAGTACTCTTGGGCTTCAAGTCTGTATGTTGGAGGGGCTGGGAGTGGAGATAAGACCGTGGGCTCACAACCAGGCACGGGCCATGAGCGATGCAGGCATTCTGTCTGCAGGACCAGATTCCAGAGGCTGGTGGTGCGGTAGTCAGCTGGGTTTGCGCAAGGACACCCCACAACGTTCTCAGAACTAGACATTGCCTGACGGTGGATCTCACAGAATGTGCCCACTGTGGATGTGCCTGGCTGCGTGGGACAAGCCCGGTGTCGCTACTTCCTGTTGCGTGGCTCTGCTCACTTAGCACGGCTGGCAGAAGCCACCTCACTTCTCACTGCCGTGACCCACAATAGCCCACTGTCAAGACTGACGTGAACAGGAAGCCAGGTTGCTCTCCGTCAGGTTCAGTCACTGAAGGCGACAGTCTGAAGGAATCTGCAAACTCTGAAGTCTCCCCCTGGACTAGCACCGTAGACTGCCTCTGTCTGTCTCCCTCCCTAGAGAAGCCCAGACCCCCGGCACCGCCGGCGCCCCAAGGCCACCCCACTCCAGGACGGGAGCGCGGCTGCCTACCTGAGCTTGGTGTTGATCTGCAGGGCTTTGGCCAGCATCTTGGCGCCCATGTCCCCCATTCCGTTCCCGCTGATGTCCACTTTGGTCAGGGAGGTGTTGCTTCCCAGGGCATTGATGATGATGGTGACCTCTGCCTTGAGCTTGGAGTCAGCCAGGGACAAGGACTGCAGAGGCTGTGGAGCAAGCAACACTCGGCACTCAACAGACTCACCAGAGAAGCAGACGCTCACCCCACCATGTGCAGAGGCACAGGGACAGACCCTGTGTGCAGCGCTTGACGTTAGGACCCAGTCTAACAAACACTGATGGAGGGGACTGGAGGATCTGGCACAAAGCAGACCACGGAAGGACACTTGGAGCCAGTGTGTTTAAGCTGTAGTACCTGCTGCTTCTCTCCAGGGGGAGCTCTGCTATGGGGAGAGGAGGAGAGGGACGTCCTCAGCCTCAGTGTGGCTCCAGTGTCCTTTCACCAGCTCTATTTTAATACAAGGTGAAAGGACACTGTAAAGTGCCAAAGAGGACAAATGCAAATTAAAAGCCAGCCAAGATCAATGATCACTAACATTATTACTACAATGACTATTCTAACCCCTGTTTAAGCTTCCGTGTGCATTAACTCAGCACCCAAGGCCTGGGTACTAATGTTACTCCATCTTCCCAACGAGACACAGAAAGGTCAGGTGACACAACCAAAGTCACATCGTCAGAGAAGAGATGAACTGGGACCAAACCCCATTTAGATAGTCTCGTTCCAGATTTCACTCCTTAACCACTAAGTCATGGTACCCCAGTTAGCTCATGCTAGAACTTTCTACCGTCACTCCTTAACTTTAAGGTTTTAATCAGAAGACACACCTTTAATCAAACAAAAGCAAAGGCCAAATTTTGTGTGGATTTTTTTCCCCCCAGTGTTAGAGACTGGACCCAGGGGCCTTCTGCCACTGAGCCACGTCTCCAGTTCTCCAGGCTGGCCTCGGACATGCGGCCCTCCTGCCCAGCCTCCTGAGCAGCTGGGCTGCCTGCTCCCTATTCTACCCTAAGCAGGTGACAAATCCAAACAAGCTCACTCGTGGTCCAAGCCGGAGCCTGAAAGCCGCGAGGGCTGGGGCAAAGTTCTAGCCAGTAGAGCGTCTGGCTCTACTGCCTTCCTGTGCCTGGGTTCCCATGCTCCTGGAGCCATAACTGAAGTAGTGAGCGGGCAGGAATCTCAGGACTGAGCCGGCAGGACTGGAGAAGTCAGCACTCTTCAGAGCCGGGGACAGGGACCCCTTCTGGACAGCATGGAGTGGTCCATTAGCAGCTCCGAAATTACAGGTGAAGGCAGGAAGCGGATTCTAGGATTAACTATGGTGGATGGAGTTTGGGACTGGGCCTCTCAAAGTGCCTGGGTGGTCTCCATGATGACCCACACAGATGAAGGTGTAACGGTATCTGCTCAACCAACCAACACTGACTCCAGGGGGGCACCTGAGGGGCATATCTGCCCAGTCAACCAGACTGACTCCAGGGGGACACTGGAGAGAGGCCATCTGCCCAACCAACCAACACCAGCTCCAGGGGGACACTTTACACAGGGCTGTCTGCTCAACCAATGGACACTGACTCCAAGGGACACTTGAGAGAGAACCACCTGCCAGAGTACGGCAGGCGAGAGGACGAGAATTAATGCATCAAGACTCGGCTGTCAACAAAGCACCATGATGGTGTGTGGTTGGTACTTGTCGTCTTTTTCCCTGAATTTGTATCACATTGTCCAAATCTAATATATCTATGGTAAAATTGAAAGGTAATAGTGCATTAAGTAGAATAAATTTATGAAAGTAAGCAGACTGCAAGGGCTACGGCATGTAACGCCTCAGCCAAAAAGCCGATGTCGAGATTCAGGCAGGTTTGGTGAGACGGCTTCAATTTTCTCCATCTTACATTCAGGTAAATGGAAAAGACAACTGAAAGTGCTTCAGACCCAGGCAGCCTAACATTTCAAACAAAAGCAACTGCAATGTTGCTTTAATTGAGAGCCATAATCACACCTGCCATCATTTCAATGATCTCTATTCACCTACGACGAAAATGATGTACGAGGATTCTTCCTAGGGCTGGCAAGCCGCCAACTCTCCTTGCTCACAAACACCGATCCAGCACCATATTCAAATTCTAAGACACCCCAGTTAACACTTAAAAATAACAGGCAGAGTCGTTAATGGCCACAGAACAGCCTGAATGGCATGCATATTTATGAGGCCATTGTGCATCAGTAGAACATTACTATTTGAATCTTCACTATTTCTTTTCTTTGCTCAGTGTGCTTAAGCTGCAGCTGTCTCTTGTCTGTAGGCACCACCAGGAGAAACACCTTCTGTTGTTGGTTACAACGTGTGTCTGTATATAATCCTATAGCACACATCTCTGTGACCTCGGCCCCCCATGCCTCTGTCCCGTGACTCTGGGTCCAGCAGGCTGAAGACCACGTGTACACCCAAAGGCTGCAGTGGAGCCCACAGGTGTCTATGTTTCCTGGCTAAGTGCCACCATGGGCCACTAAAGGATGTCACAGGGGTCAGAGAGCAAGTTCTGCAAGCACGAGGTCTGAATGTCAAAAGTAGAGATTATTTTTATATATGCAAAACTCTCAGATAAATGAATCAAGAAGTTAGCCCCATGGTACCAGCTGTTTGTGAGATTTCTGAACTCACAAGAGTTTTAAATTGCTTTGATTCAGTAGATGAAAAAAACAGAAGCCACCTCCTTTAGGAAAAAAAGCCACCTACTTTTCAATGACATAAAATAAAAAGCCATTCATAGCACAGCATTATTAGTAACATATCAATCAAACTTTTGCATTGGTAGAGATAACATTTAAATAGCAAACTTTATCATTTGCAAGTATGTTTTAAGTGAGTTTTAAATATTATCTTTAAAAGAGTTTTAAATTATAGAAACAAAAGATCCTTAATAATGTGTAAAACATGAAAGATATACTATTTTCATAAAATAAAAAAACTTTCTAAAATATGTGCTAAAATATTTTGGGAAAAATATTAACTATGACTCTGCCACACTGGTTTTCCTCATCCTTTAAAATCGGGCCAAGACTGGAAAACCTGAAACACAAAGAAAGCAGAGTGCTACCAAGTCAAATCAAATGTGTAAAACGAACAGCATAAATTCTGAAAAGTGTACACTGCATTCTAATTGTGCCCCTCGTTTTAATAATCCAGTGGAAGAGTCACAAAATATGGGGCTTATTAGCAAATGAGGACAGAGAAGTGCTGAATCCCTCAGTGATAACAGGGGCCACTGTTTCGCCCACACTGGGAAGTTTATGCACACCTGACAGGGAGGGCGCAGCGCGGCCCGGGGTGAGGAGCACACCTCCGCGCCTCCTTCCTCAGGAACCTCAGCTTATCCTGGTAATGGGATCTGCCCTCGTTTCCCCGGTATGAACTCAAAAGGAAAAATAATACTTTTCCAAACTGTGACAGACGTCACCTAATTAACCACCTCACGACCTCCAAGGGAAGGCATGACAGGCCACGAAGGCATGAAGGCCCTCTTCACAGGAGGAATGCATGGGTCTGGGTTTTAGGAACCATAAGAGCCGAGTGTGGTGACCAGCTAGGACACAATCTTCCACAGTATGGGTGACATGCAAGGTAGGAAGCCCCGGCTCTAAATTAAATGGCCCCATGGTTGGGTGCTCTCTGTAAAACACCTGTTCTCTTCTGGTAACGCACTTTAGAGGACGGCAAGCCAGGACTCCGTTTGAAATTAGACGTCTTCACCCTGAACTAAGTTTGGTCGGAAGCCACTAAAGGTGAGGGGAATACAGGGAGAGGTGCTGGAGCTGAAGCAGCCACTGAAGATGCGGAGACTTCCTATCTGTGAACTGCACACAATCACGAGGTGCAGCTCGTCAGCAGCAGGATGCTCCTCAGCATAAGGGATCACCTGAGGGTCCGCATGGGAGCCCGAGTTAGGAAGTGGTAAGGCTAGTGAGAAGACAGGCTCAGGAGCCGACCTCCTGTCATCTATGATTTACAACATTCCTGTGGCTGGTGATGAGTTGAATGGAATGAAGAACAAATAAATGTCTAAAGACATCCTCCAACGCTACGAAAGCATAAATATTTATTCTACATTTTTTAAGACTAACAAGAGAACATGGATGCTTGGGTAGAATTATCTGTAAGCATTTTGGCATGAATCCCGTAGAGACAGTCAGTAAGAACGGCAACAAATAAAAGGCGTTAGTCAAAAGCATTGAAAACAATACTCACTGATTCTTCATCTTGGATCATCTGTACTAAGTTGTCCAACACAGGTGTCAGATTTCTAAAGGGATTTTAAAGATGTGGACAGGGGAATCAAATCAAAAGCTTTCATGAGACTGGTTATTTTCATCATTGTCATATAAAGAAAAAAAAATGCAAAACTCTTACTTGGATTTCATATTATTAAAATTTTTGCCTAGCGCCAGGTGTTGTATTGATCTGTTTTTACTGAGCCACACTATTAAGGTGGAGAGGTCAGATTCTAAACCTGGAAAGAATCAGAGTGAGGAGAGTCAAAACACACGTGACACAGGACACCTGCGACACCTGCCCGCACAGCATCGCCCAGCTCTGCACTGCTGTGGCTGGACGCCCACTTACTTATGGGCAGTGCTAGGGACGGATCCCAGGGCCCTGCATATGCTCGGCCAGCACTCTACCACTGAGCTGCACCCCCGGCCCTGGATGCTATTGTTTTCAAAGTGGTATTTTACTCCATAGAGCTTGTATATTTGGCCTTAGAAACCAACTTAGTGAGACTCTGGCACAGATTTATGCTACCCGTAAACTCTATTGTTAAATTGGAAAGCCCCATCAGTCGAGAAATGAACTGATATTATCATTAAGATCACCTTCCCTTTTCCAACTTGCTTCAGATCCTATCTCGGTGTCTCTCCCGACGCGTGACTCACCGTTGTCGGAGATGTCCAGGCTGGTGATGTTGTGGATCTCAGCAATGCAGCCCTCCAGGACTTGCGCACCCCCCGACCTCAGCTAAGAGACAAACCAAGGCAAAGTCAGGCATCTGCTCCGCAGGAGGGTCACCAAGCACCAAGAAAGGACAGGGGGTCACAAAACAAGCCAAAGGAAACGCACACACCCATCAAGTCCAAAAATCTAATCTCCATAGCGAGGAGACACGGCTGCTCCTACACAGGCAATGCAACACCTCACCCCACAGCCTCTGCAAAAAGAGGAAGACCACGGGGAGCTTCACGAACAAGGTGTGTGTGTCTACATGCTCTCCTGTTCCTCTAAACCAAGGCTAGGTCACGGACGATACCCGACAGGATGTAAAGGACACGTAAACGGTCGTTCTGCTGCACTGTTGAGGCAGAACGACCAGGGGAAAGTGTGTGCGTGTCCAGAACAGACACATCAAAAACCTGATATTGCAGTCTCTGGTTGGGACTCCTCGGATGCAGATCTCAGAGTCACCGAAGGCCCACATGCTTTCTGGTCTTCCAATGTCCTTGCAGGGCCCATCTCCCACCCACCCCCCAGCCCTGCCCAGGAACCCTGCTACTGTGCCATCTGCACACAGCTTGCTACTGGCCAGGATTCAAGTGTAAATGTCTGAGAACCCTTGGAAGTGATTTTAGGTCTGCTGCACCTGATAACCAAAGCTAAGCGCTTTTCCTATTTTATGTCTCTCTAAATCCTTCTAGTAATTCAATCTCTGAATATCTTATAATGAATCAGTTTGTGATTAATAAATTTCAAAAATAAACAAAAAAAAAAAGGGGAAAAAAACCATAAATTGTTCCTCGAAGCTCTGTTGCAGGCCGCGGCTCTCAGCAACAGGAGAAGTGAACAGGGACGGGGACCATGTCAGAATTACAGCAGGGACCCACCTAGGCAAGCACTTCAAAGAAACAAGGGGTGTTCGGAGCATAAAAGGGGCAGGTTTAAGAAGAGAGACAGAAACTCATAAGCCTTCACTGTGACAGTTTGGTGACAAGTGATTTCTCTGTTGAGAAATAAAATTCTGCAAGGAAATCTCGGTGTCCTACCTTTGTATAGTAAAAATATTCTACCTACGTAAATGAAAAGTACAAGTAACATTTGTTTAATTCTGTTTATTTAATAAATATCTTACTGATAATCTTTGTACACAAAAATCAACATTTTTCAATGCTTAAAAATAATCAAATACAACCAATATGTGCTAGTTTATTGATTCATAAAGTACTTACACAATGGCCAAGCTAAGGAAAGCCCAAGGAGAAAAAAACAAAGAACGTTATCAGCAGCAGCAGGAGGAAAAGGAAGAGAGCAGCAGCTGAAGTCTCTATTAACTCACTGCAAAAAGGGGGTCCAGAGGAGTCCTCCTGCCTACAATGGGTTCCCACAACAGAAATTTAAATTTAAATAATAATTCATCTTTGGTTCCCAAGAATATCCAATTAAATTTATAGGTTATTAGGTGCCTATAATTCCCCCAAAGCTAAACCTTTCCCAAAACAGTAAAAGCTTTTCCATTACTGTAAATGAAAATCCTTTTAAGTCAATTTGCATAATCAAAGCCATGTCTGCATGTGAAGCTGGTTTTTAAATTACCCTCATTTGGATCCCACACACTAGCACCCTTGAAAGGAAAGCAAGATCAAAGAGAACTGAGCTGAATCACTCAACATTTTTCAAGATGTTAAAAATAAGATATTATTTCTTTCCTGAGAATGGTGTCTTCTCATTGGTGGAAGGTGGAACACTTCGGATGTCACTCAAGGGAAAAGTTGTGTCTATCACTCAACTATCCTCAATGGGGACGAGCAAAGCAAGGAAAACTAAAATTTAGAGAGAACTTTAATAACTCACTTTCCTTCTTCAAGACCATTTGCTATTTAAAAGAGATGGCAGTGTAAAATAGCACCCAAATTATATATTTTTCCCCTCTAGGCATTCCAACTTAATAAGCCAATTTTTATCTTGGAGATTTTCCACATATAAAACTGAATGATGCAGGTTTCCCTACAAAAAAAAAAAAAAGATGAGAAAACAACAGCTACTTCCCGGGTGGGAGTAGTTAGTCGCATGTATTAGACCATCTCACAGTGCCACCTGTCCCGGGGAACCTTTGCAGTCATTCACACTGATGTGGACTGACGTGCT
Organism: Marmota marmota marmota; assembly: GCF_001458135.2. Taxonomy (NCBI): domain Eukaryota; kingdom Metazoa; phylum Chordata; class Mammalia; order Rodentia; family Sciuridae; genus Marmota; species Marmota marmota. Next base: position 19,117,303 of record NW_025999913.1, on the reverse strand, counting down.
GATGGGCACAGGCGCAGTGCCACCTCCAGGCTGGCACAAGGGCCCTCACATCACACGTCACTACCTGTGCTCTCTTCCTCTGCACCATGAGTCGTAATGAATTGCGTGCTCATCTGCAGGAGAGTTTCCCTTCAAGCAACTCTCACACCTAGATCTGCACTGGCTCTCGGCCTCAGCTGGCCTCTGCATCTCCTCAAAATACCAGATTCTTCTCTTAAAGAATTCAAGTCCAGCATGTGCAGATTGTTCCCCTGAGCTGTGACTACGAAGCAACAGATCAAAAGACCTATGCAATTCCTCCCTTAGGAAGAAGGGTGCATGGGGGACACACAGGGACACGGGTGTCACTGCGCCATATGAAACAGCTCAGAGCTCCTCTTCAGGAACCTGCCTCCACGGCAATGAGACACATTCCTCCAAACATCTGCAGGAGGGCTCAGTCCCCAGCCTCGGACAAAGGCCACAGAGGCAAGTGTGACCACAGAGGGGAATACTGCTCCGTGTCCAGAACTCAGGTATGACTCTAAGTGTCAAAAAAAAAAAAAAAAAACTTTGAAGGTAATTTTTAAAATTTTTTAATAAATAAAGAATATTTATAGTTTCAAATAAAAATTTTAAAAAGGCAGTATTGACCTGTGCTATAAATTCTGACATTCAGAATAAGTCTCCTCCACAGAAATCCTCTTCCTCTCCAGGGAGTAGCTCAAATATGCTGGGCCAACCATGTGGCACTGCGACATATGCTGTCCCTGGAAACTACCACCATCCCACTCAACAGGAGGAAGACGTCAGGTCACAGCCCAGGACCCAAGCTGGGCCTCAAAGGGGCCTCTTGATTCCCCAGGGCTCCAGCACCCCCAGGACTACCATGGTCCCCGTCTTACAGAAGAGAGATCACTCCCTTGCAGTACCAGAAAACCAAGGAATTAAAACCCAGTGGTGACATAATTAATGAGAAACACCTTTGGTGACACAGCAGTTAAGTATCAAAGTGATCTAGAATTGTAAGGTTAACTGCAGCACTCACTACACACCCAAAAGGACACAGACCAGAATTTTGGATTTAGTTCTCCAAACAAAAATGGTATCTGTATTATAGGGAAGCGACGTCATGATCTATAAATTCCTACAGAAACTTTCTTCTTGTAGCTTGAAAGTGCAAATCTCCTCTCTCAAATTCCTTTCTGGGAATCTGGAGCCATCCTGAGCTCTACAAGACAACTGGCCACTCGCCAGAACGTGAGGATGAGTAACCAGGGAAGAGGTTCCTTTAAAGAGGTCTGCCTGAGTCAACCCATCCTAAGCCTCCTCCAGACGAAGCTTTCATTTCTACCTCAAGGTGACTGTCCTGTCTGCCCCCAGTAAACTCAGTCACCATCTCACATGGTGGTCCTTTACCCTCTATGACACCACACAAACCTGACTTTAAAACTAAGGGCTGGAATTTTTTTTCCCCATCAAGAAAAATGAACCTGTTTCAAAAATTTTATACAGATATTTTATATTAAATGATTGATTCATAAACATAAAACAACATCAACATTTTCACAAGGTTCTTTGATTCCGTGGCATGGGTGGCTGTGACCCAGGGGTCCCGATGGAGCTGCTTGGCCCTCAGGTACCACATGGGAACTGCAGGACCACTATCAGACCCTCCAGCGCCAGACCCCACACCCTGTCACATCTCAGGTACATCAGCCCCACCTCTCAAGAAAGGCACCCCTGCAGAAGTGACCTCCTGCGACGGTTAAGTGACAAGGAGAAAATTTTATTCCCAACCACCTTTTGGATTTTGAAACAAGATTCATGTGATGAGGAAAGTCAAGTGTGAATCCTTCCACGATTCTCACAAGATGATAACCGTGAAGAAGGTTGGACCTACACAGGCTAAATCGAGAATGAACAGAAAGACGATGTTCACAAGAGCACGGTTTCACCCTCGCGACGGGGAAGCTTCTCTCCAACCGCATAAACCCTACAGCGGGAACCCGGCAGACCAACGGCCAGGACTCAGCACCAAGCACCTCAGCTCAGGTGAGCCGGACCTCCAAACACCTCAGGGGTTACTTCTCCTGCACAGGAGCAAACTGAAACCCACCGAGCCCCAAGGAGCACAGGGTGACAACACTGCGACAGGGTTCAGGACAACAGTTCTGTACGGCCAGCCTTCACCCGCAGCAGTACAAGCTGTGCCTTTACACGTGTGGCCAGCACGCTGTGCCACAAAAGGGGAGAGACATATTGTCAAGGCCTCCGTCTATCTGCAGTCTCAACTTTTCCTATGATTGATCTGTAAGTGAAAGGCCAAAATTAAGCTGGGATTTTCATAATAGTAACGGTCAATCCCACCATCAGAGACTAACCATTTGATTTGAATTTTCTGTCTTAATTAAAAAAAAAAAAGTATGAAAGAAAAGGCCAGAGCTGTTTTCTACGTCATCACCTGTCTTCATAAATGAAAGACTACTGGTTTTTTGCACAGGAAAGGTCCATAGTGCTAGGGTACTTTTTCAAGTTTGGCTTTGTTTTTTGAATTTTTGTACTTTTTTTGTTTTCTCTTTTTCAATACAATAAGACTAGTAAATGGCAAAGGTGGTATCAAAATTAAATTAAAATTAAAATCCTACACTAACAATTTACATGGTATCATTCCAGACTCATCAGTTTCTAGAATTTTCCGAGAGGTGAAGTATTGATCTTCTACAACACCGAGTGCTGGCTTGGCGCCTGGCATCTTGTTGGGAGGTAAGGGAAACACAATACAAAGCGTGGCACAAGTCCTTCCCTCCAGAAGGCCGCAACCTCACTGGGAAACTAGACGGGAGCCACCTCATCATGCCCAGCAAGGCACACTGGGGTTCAGTGTCCAAATGCATGTCGCCAGACAATTAGAAAAACACAATCGTGAAGGGCTCAAGACTCAGGGAAGAAACCTGGCGAGAGACAAGAAAACAGCAGGAGCAGCAGCCTTGATGAGAACCAGGTACGAAGAGGCACTCTTCAGAAAGCCCTGTAACCCACAGCAACGGCGACCCACTGACACCACCTCCACTCTGCGTGTGCAGAGGCTGGGGCAATATCAACCAGTCCATCCAGGACTGCACGGCTAGGACCTGACCCACGCGTGCAGGAATGGCCTCAAGCTAGAGGGCCTTAGGGAGGAGGAGGGTCCAACAGGCACATGACCAGTGGGGAGAACAGAAAGCCCAAAGGCCAGGATGGACTGAGGAGCCTCCCCGCCTCTCCTGGGCAGAAGAAACAGGGCTTGACTTGCTGGGCAAGCCCAGGCTCTGGAGAGGCCCAGAGACTGGCACCTGGGTATATTCTTACCAACCTCCTCAGAAATTAAAGTCCCAAGGTAGGAAAGGCTTAGGTGCCCTCTAAAACACAAAGGCTGCTAGTGTCAGGTGTTCTCTGTGGCCTCGGATTTGGAAGGGTCTGGACTGCTATGATTCAGAGAGGCATTTCACTTTCCTGTTTTGAATCAAGATACTAAAAAGCAAAATTAATGATGAGAAAGTCATTTGTTTTTACACTCTGGAAATCCAAGTCAGGTACATGCACGCGTCCCCTGCAAGGAATGCTGTGTGTCACACTTCACGACAACAAAACTGGCTTACAGCTTTGTACCTCACAGCATCGTCAAAAATACTTAGGCAACAGGCTCTAAGCCTGGAGAAACACCCATTAGACACCCCCTCGGATGCTTTCTGGATGGTGTTCAGCGGCTATTCGTAGACAAAACTTGCAAAATACATAATGTATGCTACTTGTGCAATGTGTGTTTCTCTGCTTCCTTTATACCCTGCAGACTCACAGAATCATATTTTTGCAGGAAAAAGGCAAAGTGATTTTGAGGATATTATCTACTGCAGTCCGCAGTCTGAAGGTTGTCTTACCTCACAGTTGCTGAGATCAAGAGAAACCCCTTTCAAGCTATGATTACAAGCCAGGCCCAGTAACAGCGCTCTGGGGGAGGAAACACACAGGGTTAGGTACAATTCCACACGACATGGGTGCACACGCACGCGTACACACACACACACACACACACTGTGAGCACACTGAACAACCCTGGGAGAAGAATGCTCTTTTGAATCACCTTTCTTTTCTTACAATGCCAACTGCATTTCTGCTCCTCTACAGTAAAACGTGACCCAGAGCACTCTGCCTGACAGCAGCAGGGCCATCCTCCATGCCAAACCTGGCAGAACCACCATTCCTACGCAAATAAGCCAGCAGCACACCTAATTGCATATTGAAATTAAATTGTGTTCATCACAGATAAATCCCCACCTGCATCTGCTGGAGGAGAGCTCTAATAATGTTTAGAAGATTATTGGACGATTGTTACAGTGGCAAAGAAAGCTGGCTTTCCCCAGGGAATGCGGTAGCCAGGGAGGCCAAGGAGGCCAATTCCACAGTGCTGCAGGATGTGGAATCGTCGCTGGATGAGCTTATTATTCTTCCTAAGAAGAGCATGTGCCAGGGCTGGAGAGCACTGGACACAGGCAGGCACACGTCTTGAGCCTGAGCCCAGGGGCCTGGCTGGCTGGCCACCTACAGGGCCAGGAAAACCCATGTCTGTGAAGAAGGAATTTCCTCATCTGCAAATCGAGGAGACTGGATTCAGCACTTGGATGTCATGTCTTTCTAAGAAGCTGCATCGACTCCACTTTTACAGGCCAGTCTCGTAAACTCCAATGCCACTGACCAGGTTTGACACAAAAATTCCACACCCATTAGATTACACAGAATGGACAAAAGCCCTAAATCGGACCTAATAATGAACTCTGTAAGTACAGAAAGCTCCTGCTCTTACCACAGAAAATAAACACGTGCAGGTCACCATGACTCAGGCCGGTGGTGAGCGGAGTCAGGCGCTGGACTACAGTTCTCATGCTCCCAGGACAAGGACCCTAGCCAGACTACTCCAAAGTGGGCATTGGTGAGGAGGGAGGAAAGCTAATCCCTTCACAGCCAGGCCCCTGACATTCCCTCTTCCAGCCACTGGGTTCTGGGCTCGTCACCAAAAGAGCTGAGTGGCCAGGCAGAGCTGGCTGCCACCCCCAGCCAGGACCTGTTCGCTTGTCTGTCACTCTGCAACACTGTCCTAGGAGAAAGGCTGGGTCCGTCCCATCGGTGTATGTGCCAACTTCATTAAACAGCTTCTCTTTGCTTAAAAACTGCTTTTTTTTTTTACATTCTTTTCTGGGGTAGAATTGAGCCACCAAAAGTACTTGAGACTAAAAACTCAGATTCTTAGCAGCAAACCTAGGGTTTGGACATCATCAAGGAGGTCTCTTCAGTTTCTAGCATAAGGTAAGTTTCCAGGATGTACCTACCTGTCCCAACACTGCATTTTATAATGCTCAGACAGAAGGAAAATCATTCCCACTTTTCACCCATATGATTGAGGCCCAGGAAGTAAAGGTGCTCTTTGACATAGTCAGCTACAGAAGGCCAATGTCAGGAGACCCGTAAAAATAAATAGGCCACAGAAACTGTTCTTGGCAGAACAAAACACAACTACAGCAAAGGGTGGGCAGGGGGCCCGGGGTGGGGGACTCTGCAGGAGGAAGTGTCCTGCACTGTAACCTCATGACAGCAAAATGCCCAGCCATTCTCCCCTCAGTCCTCAGCCACTGCTGCAAAACTGGTGAGAAGAACTGGCACTTAGTTTCCCCGTCTTGGGAGGGGGACGCCTCATCTTGGTGGAGGAGCACGGGTGCAGGTTTAATACAAGTCTTCAGCCAAGCCCACGGGATTGGAGGGAGGGTGCTGCATGGCGGGGAGGGGAGGAGGGCCCAGGGGAAGGGGTGGGGAGAAAAGCCAGAGAACAAGAAGGACCAGCAGCAAGGAGCACCCCTGGGAGACTGGAGGGGATCCCGGAGCAGGGCCACCAGGTTCTCTAAAGCCTCGAGATACTCGAACAGACTGAAGGCAGCCCAAAGGGAAAGCCCCATCATGAAGGAAGTGTTCACATGCCTCCCTCTGAAAGGACCCCAGATCATTTGGAAACTTGTGGAACATCCTATGTAAAGTGTCACTCTCAAAGGAAGTGACAGTTCTCTGGCTCATTCTCTCACAGCTACTGATCCCAAGTGCTCTAAGAAGCAAGGGTGCCCTCCGCCCTTGGGGTTCATGGCAGGTATCTGGGGTTAAGTGATCCACCGAGCCCTGTGACAGCTGGGGACAGCAGTGGGTGCTGCCCTGCAGGACCAGAATGCCCTCCACTTCCTTCCCCTCCCAGGGGACTCTCAGAACCCCCTGCCCTCTGTCCAGTGCTGCTGTCTGCTTTTGCCCCTCCACAGAGGGAGTCCTAGAACCCGTCCTAATGCGTATCCTACAAGCCAGCCACCGTCTCACAGCCAGCTTCCCAGGAAGCCACCAGCTCCCCACAGCTGTGGTCAGCATCACAGGCCACGGTGCATGTGTGGACCAGAGGGACTCTGCTGTCCCTTCCTGCCCCTCCCTCACAGGTGGACCCAGGCACCACACTCTGCCATCATCCATTCATCATACCACACCAAAGTATGCGTGGAACGTGGTTTTGGGAATCTTCAGCTATGAAGCATTTTTCTGCACTGTAAAATCTATACTGAGTAAAACTCAGAGCTGAAGTGACCCCCTGAATTAACGTGATTAAACATTCCCATAAATAACAGATCATAAGATCTAAGAATTACAAAATATCTTTCAAGTAGAATATTCACAAGTATACAGCTACAGTAAAGTCCAGTAAGTCCCGGTTTGCTATGGCGTGGGATAATGCATAAAATCAACTACATCGAGCCATGAACCATCACTCTGCATCACTCAAGGGGCAACATTCTGAAGAATCAGAAAAATGCACTTATCACCAAAACTCTCCTGAACGTGACTGTCTCCCGCTGAGCACAAGGGCTACATCTGGGTGTGCTCTGTACTCAGTACCCCAAATCTGTCATACTGTGATGGTTAATAGATTCTAGCTGAATGCACAGGGTTAAATCGTAAAGGAGACTCTTTGGAACATTAGTTGTCATAGTTTTCTTAATAGCCAATACAAATAGCCAAATCATAGGGATATTTATTGTTTTTGGCTGTTAGGTTGGTTGGTTTGTTTATTTTTGGTTCCAGGGATTAAACCCAGGGGCGATCCAACACTGAGATACACCCCAAGCCATTTTTATATTTTACTTTGAGACGGGACCTCACTAAGTTGTTACAGCTGGCTTTGAACTCTCGACCCTCCTGCCTCAGTCTCCCGAGCCACTGGCATTACAGGCATGTGCTACAACGCCCAGCGTGGCTGCTAGGCTTAGAGATAGCTAACACAGTAACTAAACATTAAAAAGAAGAGAAGCCTGCTGTAGTTGTGACACCAGGCACTTTCTAGCACCTGACTGGATCTGCTTTCCTTACAGGCATTCTTTGTTTTCATCATATGGTGCCATGTGGAGGCCAGAACCTCAGACCCCCCAACAAAAAAGGAGACTTAAAAATTAGAAGAAAATGCATTTTCTAGTAAAATACACAGCAGGTACTGATTTTGAACATGTCATGCAGAGCACAAGGGAAGAGTGCGGGTCACTGCTGCGGGCTGACACCAGCTGGGGAGGGAGCCGTCTGCAGCACTGAGCCTGCCTGACAGGGCGCACGACCAGGGCTACTGCGACACACCCTCTCCAGGCGCAGAGAGAACCCAACTCCTTCGCCTCTGGACGCCCACCTTTGATTCCCTCTGGCAAAGATGAATGGAAATCCCAAGGTGACAAATTCCTCTCAAACCTCAACTTAACTGAAGTCTTGAATTCCATAACTTAAGTCACCTGTCAGCCTAGAAACGCTCAGTAACTCAGACACCCAAGCAGCTAAAAACGGACTCTGCTGCCCACATAATGGATACAGAGTTTGATGACCACTGTGAGTAGAAATATCTAGAACAAACGTGGACTAAGACGCACCCAAGACTAGGCCTAAAAACGGGCCGAACAGAGGGGAGCCAGAGGCACGGGCACCTGGAGGCACAGCGTCCAACGCGTATTCATCGTGCCTGTTACAGGGGTCAGGGCCACGCGTCCACACGTGCTCGGAACCTTCTTTTGTGTAAGAGCAGTGACTACTGCCAAGGTCATGAACCACAGGGAGAATGCTCGTGAAGGAGAAGCTGCAATGGTATCTACCTGCACAGGGTGCTTGCTTTAACACTTCCAATCAACTCTTCCACCTCCGAGTAAAACCTATTCTCAGTGCCTTTTCGGTCTTTGCATTATGCGTCCTTCTCTCTTCCCTCAAGCACTCCCAGAATAACAAACTCAACCTTCAAAGCTCTGGAGAAAAGGAAGCCATCACTCACTTTAAGGGCTCAGGAGACAGTTTTGTGCCAGAGAGGTTGATGTGCATCAGAGCCAGGGAGCTGCTGAAGAACTGCTTGAAGGACGGGGGCACTTCTTTTCCTTTCCTGCAAAAACACGAGAGCTGTGAGTGATCCCCCTCCCCCAGGCGCACTGACTGGCCACCCAGGCCCTGTGAATGACCCGCGCGCCAGCACACTCAGAAACGTAGAGGAGAAGACAAACGCCCGAGGCCTAAGTGGAGAAATCCAGGCTGGTGCGGAACGTGCCAGGTCTTCAGTGCCCTGAGCACGTCCCCTCTTCTCGGCAGCTGGTGAGCCCCTGCACTTGACCCCATCCGTCTCCAGGAAAAGGCACATCTGGAGTTTTTAAAAGCAGGAGGTCAGAGAGGCACACTTTGCATTGATTTTAAGAGGCTTCCCACTGGGTAGCGCCAGACATGAAGGATCACTGCCTGCAGGTGGCTGTGTTTAGAAATAGCAGGTCTCGGATGCAGCAAGATGGGTCGTGGTGTCAAGCTGAGCGATAGCTCCAAGTCTGAGTGGCGCGAAGCCTGCTCGGCGAATCACCTGTTGAGCTCCTCCATCCGCTCTGTGAATCTTCATCCAGCCCCACCCAGCGTCAGAATAAAGAGGAAACTCAAAATGAAGTGGCTGCAAGCTCCTGTGCATCCCCCGGCCGCTGGCAGGAAGTAAGAGGGTCAAACCGCAGCTCAGGGGTGAAGGAGAACTGAAGGCCCCGGAATACACTGCTGTGGAGGCCCTTGGCCTGTTGGGTTCCCTCTGGCGGAACTGGTGGGAGAATGGAAGACGTGCCAGGCGACAGCAGGAGCCCCTGCGCAGGGAGCAGCGTGGATGGCAGCACTCGTGTTCCATGGCGGGAGGGGCGGGGCCGCCTGTGTCCAGCTCACCCACCTGTCAGTCCATAATTTTTCATGCCCAAGGTCTGGGAAGACCTGGGGACATCTGGCAGGTTCAAAATACAGCTTAAAACAAGACAATTCCAGGAGGAAAAATCTAAACCAGAATCTTTACCTGAAAAGATGAAAAACCAAACTAAGAGGAAAGAGTTCTGAGAGGACATATGGTATTGGACGTCTCCAAAGCTGTGTCCAGAGAGGAGAGCCTACCAGCTTGGGCACTCCTGCTCCTTGCAATAAGCAAATGCCGTCCAGTGGTTCGCCGACTAGTTTTGCTCCTGATGCTGTGTCTTGGTGTTGACTGTTCAGTGTTCCCAAATACCTGGGGTCCCTTCCTGAGGGAGGCTGACACCTGACACTTGAGAGCCTCATGCTCTCCACGGCCAGCAGAGGTGAAAGGAAGAGACGAGTGTGACTTCCCGAGATGCTTTGTCAGCAAGGGACTTTGCTAGGGTCTTTCTCTGCTGTGGGACTGTCAAGGCTCTGGAGAGGACGGGCTCCCAGGTGAGGGTGAGAGGAATGTGGCTGCTACCCTTGCTGAAGGCCAATGGAGTCCAATCGGGTGGAGCAGCCCTGGGGACCTGGCGGGTCACTGTAACTTCAGAGCAGCCGCCCCTACCTGCCGGCACACTTATGAAATTATCTGTGAACAGACGCGTGACTGCCTAGCCCCATTCACACCTCAGCGTGAATGCAGCGATCTTGACATCATCACTGAGCGCTTCCCAGGGTGGCCTGGGTGAGGAGCTGGCATGAACAGTTTAATCACAGCCTCTCGTTGGAAGACGAGGCAATCTGTCAGCACGGGGTGCTCCACGAGCTTCGCGGCTGCACTGCCGAGCAGTCCCCAGACGCCATGGAGCTGTGGACGTAAAGGAGCGGAAGACACAAAAGCCTCTGCAGTCTCTGCCGTCACTCGGGCCTTTCAGTCACAGCCAGAGCCACTTCGTAAGCTGCCGTCCACCACAGGAGCTGAGCAGAGCCACCGGAAGGACCTAGAACCAAGCAGTTGCTCACGGTTCTTCCCACCTCTGACCCTCCTCTATTGAGGAACTGGTGACGTGTGTTGCTACTGCAGAACTGACATCACTGTTCAGTAGTGAAGCAAAAAGCACTTTAACTATCGACTGTCACATCTGCCAGGCACGACCGTGGGTCACGCAGCCAGGCTGAGATCTCGGCATATGTGAGGGCTACCCACCCCCCAGTAGACGAGCTGCTAAAAAGCCAACTAGGGACCGCGGAGGTGGCTCCAGGACACAGCAACACCACGCACTGTGAGCAGACAAGCAATGACCAAGTCCTGTTTCCGACCCACAGCCACTGGGAAGGCTGAGGCTGGCTGATCCGAGCAGGACGGCCAATGCCACACCTACGCAGCCCCGACGTCCCCTCACCTCCTCCCGCGCTCTCCACACTCCATGCCGCTGCCTCCCCGAGTCCTCGTGCTTCTCCCACAGCTTCCACACATGGAAGGGAGGGAGCTTTGGGACGGCTGTTGTCTCTGCCCCCAGAAAGAGTTTGTCCTTACTTCTAGGCTCGTCACTGGGACACACACCCACAGAAGTTTCTAGAAGGGCTTTCACTGTATGAAGAGAGCACCTGCTCACATGAGGAGCCATGAGCCACACAGTTCAGAGTCGGTGGAGGTACCGGTGAGAACCTGACCAGCCGAGGAAGAGGATGGAACCTGCCTGCCAAGGCCACACACAGGGTCCAAGGCCATCCTCCTGGGCAGCGCACACCCCTCGCAGCCTGTTTTCATTGTCACTACGCCATTCTCCCAGAGAAGGCTCTGCAGGAGGACAGGGAGAGCAGGAGGGATTCGTACCGGTGAGAGAAGACGGTTCTGGAGAGATTGAGCACAGCTAAATACTGAAGGCATCCACGGAGGAGAGCACCACAGACCTGGGGAGAAGCAGCACACTTACTTTCAAACATTTCTAGGTCCAGGAGAAGGTTTTACTAGAGACAAAGGCCTGTACGCCATGCACACAGCGCTTCTAAGACCCCCAAAGCCACGTGAAAGAACATTACCATGTCCACGGAGCACTCTGTGTTGGATAAATCCAGGTGAGCAATGGCATTTGGCTGAGCCAAGAAATTGTACATGAGCTTGAAATAAAGAACAAAAATTAATGTCAGGATCTAGAAACACACACACACACACCCCTGCCACACCACCACAACACAAGTTAATGTGTCAATAGGGAGTTGCCGTAATCCCCAGGATCACTCTGATGTTTCCCAAAAGGATTTGAAGAACTTCCTGCCACTCCCTTCCCTTCCCTGAGAGCAAACATCCAAAGTTCATCTAAAATAAATTTATGCTTCAGTAAAAAAAAAAAAGGCCAAATGGAATCTTTTCTGCCAAACCCTTTTTTACACTTGACTTCATTTTCCTGACAAGCTCAATTTTATTTATTACAAATTTCTGGAATAGTGCTAATTAATTTTAACTCTTGAGGCTGAAATACCACCTGCACTGGGGCCACCCTATCAAAATGCTAATAGCTCCTTTTGAACCTGTTCAAGGAAGCACTCTCGTTTGTGTTTGAGCCAAGGGATGGTCTCAGGCTGCACTCTCTTCTGCCTAGTGCAATGGTTTCTCCATCTGCAGTGATTTCCAGAAATCTAACAAGAGCAGCCAGCAGCACTATCCGTCCTTTACATAAAAACAGCACCTCGGATTTCGGGGGCCCTAGACCTACACTGACCTCTTCCCCAGCGCAAGCCACCCAAACACTGCCCTTCACCACTCTGTTGTTCTCCGATGACCTCACTGGGCGACTGTGAGCGCTCACTGGGTTACCAGGAAAGTGGCAGGGACTGTCCTCTGCTCTGGACACCACTAGATACATTGATCCCGAGGAAGCTTGTGCCCCAGGCGCCTGGTCCCCAGCAAGCACTCCCAGCACAGTACTCACTATTGTGGGGCTTCAGGAAATCCCCAGGGAGCAGTCAGAACAGGAAGAAGCCTAGTGCCTTAGAGTGACCAGAGGACGCCCAGCACAGGCCGGCGGGAGCTGCTCCGACTCAGGAACCCATCTGCGTCACCCACCAGCGTTCCTCACTCTCAGCGTCGGCCTGGCCCTAGTGACCTCAGGGACACGGGAAGGTGGTGTGGCTTTGCTCCCAGCCACCAGCTGGTGGAGCTCCTGCCATCTGAAGAGGTGACGACACCCTTCTCTGAGGCCTTCCCCAGGCACAAGGGTGGCCAGGAAGTGGGCCAGTCGCAGGCCCCGGAGCCTCGCTGTCCCTGGCCCGGACGTCCCATCCACTCTTCCCAGAGGAGCTGGAACAGGACCCAGCCTGCCGGGGGAGCCTGCTGCCCTTCTGTCCTCTGCGGCAACATCCGTGCCCCCAGCTCAGTCTCTCCTCCTTCCCTGTGTCCCTCAGCTCGGCCACGGGGGCCTCACACCGGCCTCCCCACTTCACCCTGGAAGGGAGCAGGTGCAGGAACTGCCAGTAAAGGTGACAATGGAATCGGGAAGTGACTGAGGAGCCCGGTGCCCCAGGAAGCGGGTGTTTTAAATGATGTGGAGTGAGAAGGACGGAAGGAAAACCACAAAGAGGCTTCATTGGTGTTCCCTGCCTCACCAGTAAAGTGACAGCAAACAAGGAGAACAGATTCCTCGGGGTTTCTCATGCCTGCCAAGCAGCAGAGCAGACCAAAGCCCTTCAAGATGCCCACTGGCTGCGGCCTGTTGTTGAAGGAGCACTGCTTCTGACTCAGTGCTGGTGACAGAAGGGACCATGCACCCATATGGCAATGAGACCTACCTAGTCCTCTGTGTCCGGGACACAATCAGTTACCTGAATTTCAGAGGCAGGTACGTGAGCACCATGTTATAACTGGGGGGTCTTTGGGGTTCATAAACAAAGCTGAAGAGTGGCTTCAGGTTACTTTTATTTGGGGATGGGTTGGGGATTATCTTACAAACCCCTTTTAATTGCAAACCGTTATTAAAAACCCACCCATTTTCCAAACACTATGCTTTTAATGATGAAACATTTCAGATCACATTACCAATATTTCTGACCAGACAAGTGTAGCTGGTGAAACACTGTTTTTAAATAAAGGAAATAACTCCTTCAGAAACACATTTCCAAAAGCAAGTAAAACTTCAGCACCATAAAGGAAAAAGCACCGGGGACAGGCTGCATTCGACGAAGGAGGGCTCTGGAGTTCACTGGAGCACCTCATAAGGCGGTGGCCACGCGATGTTAAGGGGTCCAGAGACAGAGAGATGGAGAAGTCACACCTGAACTGGCGTCTCTGGGGGCCAAGTGGGACAGACTCACCGAGAGGTCATCTCCGCGGAGCGCGTTCCCTGAGAGGTCCAGGTGGGTGAGGGTGGAGGCGGTCAGTGGGTTGGCACTGAGGGACTGAGAAAGGCTGTTCACCCCTGCAGCGGAGAGAGAGGCCGCTCAGACTCCACCAGGAACCCAACGGGGTCAGCGAGTCTCCAGCCCCAGCCGAGCAGCCCCCACATGCAGCCTTGGCGCAAGGTGACTCAGCTCACCATCACGCAGAATCAGAGGGCAAAGGAGCGGCTCTGCTCCTGCCACCCCTCCCACCCCTTCCCACGCGACTGAGCACAGACCGCATTCGACCCTGAGGTCTCCGAATGCTAGAGCCCTCTAACTGGTGATCTCCCCCTTTCCCCAAATCCTGCCAAGAGACTCCTGGCATTGTGAGTGACGTTCAAATGATACACGTGCTATTGCAGGTAACGTAGGCTATCGAACCCTAGGAAATCGACGGGGTATTGCCCTACTACATGGCAAAATATGGATTGAAACTGTTTCACAATGTAAGAAGCAATGCAAAGGTAAAATGTTAAATCAACACCCTGTGAGTCTGCGTGTACAGAACATGAACGGCCCAAGGCGACATCGGGTGAACTGAAGCGTCAAACCCACCTCCAAAGGCTGGGGCTCTGAGGAGGGCAGGACTGCTCAGGAGGCCAGGCCTGGGCTCACCTCCACCTGGTGACAGGTACCAACACAGGCCTAGTCAGCACCTAACAGGGTGTGGGCTTTGATCAGGTCTCCCTTCTTCATAGCAGAGTTATCAAATGGAGTCCAGGAGAGTCAGGTCATGTACTCCCCACCACTCTGATGATTATTCATAAGACAACAGGACAGGGATATCTCCATGTTTCTCTCAAAAGTCTGCATTTCTAGCTGGGTGTGGTGGTGCACACCTGTAACCCCAGCTACTTGGGAGTCCAAGGCAGGAGATTTGCAAGCTTGAGGCCAGCCTCAGCAACTCAGGGAGTCCCTAAGCAACTTATGTCTCAAAATAAAAAAGGTTGAGGATGTTGCTCAGTGGTAGAGCCCCCCTGGGTTCGACCCTTGTTACTGGGGAATAAACCCAGAGCTTCATGCATGCAGGGCAAGCACTCTACCACCGAACCACATCCTCAATGTCTTTTTTATTTTGAGACAGGGTCTTGCTAAGTTGCCCAGGCTGGCCTCGAACTTGTGATTCTCCTGCCTCAGCCTCCTGAGTAGCTGGGGTTGCAGGTGTGTGCACAAAATTCTTCCCGGTCATGTCCACAGTAGAGATGTGGGAACTCCAAGGAAAGAGCTGGGGGCACAGCAGCCTCCGCTGAGCACCTCCCTAAGACAAGTGCAGAACACTCGGGGGTGGTACTGATGAGGGGCCTCTGCACCCTCCAACTTCAGAGAGATACAAAGAACCAGGAGCCCAGGATGGACCACGGAACCATTTCTCAAAGCAGGTGGACATTTGGGCGAGTTAAGGAGACAACGGCAAATATTTTAATGAAGCACAAGAAAGGATTTCTTGGCTGCGAACTCAGCATTTACTAAGTGTTAATAAAGTGCAGGGCATTGGGAAATAAATATGTGTGTGTGTGTGTGTGTGTGTGTGTGTGTGTGTGTGTGTGTGTGTGAGAGAGAGAGAGAGAGAGAGAGAGAGAGAGAGAGATCCATTCTTTGCCTTGGAAAAATGCAAAGACCTTCATGTAAAAAAACTACCTAGACCCCAGGATGAAAGTCAGTGCTACATAAGGAATATTTTCTCATTTCAAGAAATCTTCTGAAAGCCACTAGGGATGGCACCGTCTAGCTGAAGTCCAGCTTGGGGCTGACACAGACTTGAACCCTGGCAGCCTGCAGATCCACACTCAGCACCCACGGGCGCAGCAAGCACAGTGAAAACAGTAGCAGGGACACCTGCACCTGCACGGAACATGCCCGGACCTTTCCTGCTCACTGTCCCCCCAACGATACAGTGTGTGTGACTGTCCACCTGGGGTCACGCTGCGCTAGGTGCTGCCCGTGACCTAGAGATGGCTGGAGTGTAGGGAAGGTGTGAGCGGTTGTGCACAAGCACTGAATGTTTTACAGGAGGACTCTGGAAGCATCTGTGAATTCTGCATCCACAGCACAGGGACGGTTTCCTAGAGCCAATTCCTACAGCAACTGAGGGACGGTTGTATTCACGGTGCACCGAGGCAGCAGCTACCAACAAGGCCGGCACCAGGGCTTGCTGATGAAGGGGGAGGTCTGACCGCTGTGGGATGGAAGGAAGCTGCGAGGGCCTGCAGGAAAGGCCAATGTCTGGAGGTATCTCCTGTGATGGCCTGGCTGGTGGATTCCCACTAGTTTGTCTATTTTAACATTAATCTTTTTCTTTAATGAAATCATTGAGTCTAAAACGCATGGAGAATACCAGACTCTCATCAAGAGAATCATTGTAAGAATCTCATCCTTAGTGGGGTGTTCTAAGACCCAATAAATACACTCCAAAATGAGGAGGCCAAATTAGTCCTGACAGCAAAAGGCTCCCTGACAAGCGTGGGCCCTGGCCGGTGGCCAAAGCCTGAGCACACTCCAGGGAGGATCATGTGGTCACTCAGCTTCGTGCTACTGAAACAGCAGGCAGACTTCCTCCCCGGCACCCCTAGCCCACGTCCACAGGAGCCTGCCTTGGTCCGCCCACAAGAGCAGGGAATTATAAAAGTGCAGGACTAGAAGAGAAATCAGGGCTCTGACAAACCCCACCCAACACAGAGCGGCCGGCTGCTCTCCATGCTGGCCCCTGGCGACTCCCACCAGCCTTCATGTTTATTATTGGAATGTTTACAGCTGGAAAAGGGGGACCAGATGGCCCTGCCTCGACGTGGTCTGCCAACCAGCAGGACACCTCTAGAGATCCAGAGAGCCATCAGAGAGCAAGCATCTGAGGAGAGAAGGCTACTGGGAGGCACTGGGGAGTCACGAGGAAACTTCTAAAAAATGTCTTAAATTATGGAGCCTTGAATATAAATGTTTTCCAGGAACTAAAATATAAACGTTAGTCAAATTCAACAGAAACTTAAAACTGCAATTTAATCTGAGCTATTCTGAAATTGTGAACCTTTCAGAATCTATGTATAAGCCTTTAAGAAATCAATGTTAAAAAAAGCATTTCAAGATATTTGTTTTAAAACAGATAGACATAAAATTCTTTGGGTCTCATGTTATAAAACAATAGTAATTCTCAAAACACATTCCACTATATTTTGTTTCAGGAGAGAGATAACTAGGAGGACTAACTTGTGAAGGGTACAGGCAATTTGGGGCTGCCCTCAACATAAAGATGCTAAGGGGCCTGGCGGGGCCCATAGAGCCTCCCTTCTCCTACCACTGTGAGAGGTGGCACGGAGGGACCTCGGAACCGAGGCCCACCCTGGGAAGAACAAATGATCGCCACATCCCTCTCTTTCTTCTATGATATTGAACAAATACAGAAATGTCACTGAAAAGGCCTTTCAAGAAGACTTGGAAAAGGCCTCTGTCCATCAAAGAGCACAGGATAAATGATTAACCCTCTTGATAGGCAGAGAAGCCATGTAAAGTAAAGAAGAGATGAAAACTGAAAATAGAAAATGAACCGAGAATGTGGAGCAGCCTTCTCCCCAAAGAAATAGAAAGGACTAAGACAAGGGGGCGGGGGAATGCCTGAGCAAAACCTGGAGGAGCTAAAATTGAATCATCTGAGCCCTTCAGTCCATGCTTGAGAAGGAATGCAGAGGGTAACACCTGGTGTTGAGCATGTAGAGAAACCTGCACAGAATACCTGGGGACAAGGTGGCAATAAATACGAAAAGAAGCTTTTAACAATGCACACACTTTTCGACCTAGTGATTCTACTTGCAAATGTCATCCTAAAAAAGATATTAAGTAAATGGCCAAAATTAGCAAGCAAATTTTGGTTAGTGTTAGCTGGATTATAAAGAACTAAAAATAGTTTACATGTACAGCAACAGATTTTTTAAAATAAATCCTGGAACATGATTCCACATCCTAGAACACATGCGCCCATTGAAAGTGACTCTGTATTTACTTATACAAGCAATCAATCACCACACACTGTGAAGGAAAACAAGTTTGTGAACTAGTGAAATATAATCCCAAATACACTGTGAACATGTGTTTGCACCCGTGTGTGTACATAAGGAAACTGCCGGACAGGAAACACTGTGGAAGGCTGGGCACAAACTGTCAGCAGTGACAATCTTGTCATGTCTCAGTGCTGCCATTAAAAGTCATTTTACTTATTTATACTTTTCATTGTCTTCTAAGTCTTTCCCATGAATATGCAATGCCCTGATCACCAAGAAAAAGTCACCATTTGTAAAATTAATTTTCTGAAGTATAACAGGAATAATAGAAAGGGGCTAAGATTTAGCTTCAGGAAATGGGGATGGTTTCCAGCTCCAGTTTAGAATGCACTGACTATTGGGGACAATCTCTCCCTTTGGCAGTATACTTTTATGCCTTACTCTTAAACATGTGTACATGCAAAATCGTGCGACTTAGGGAACTGATTCCAATTTCCAATCACTCTGAGTGTAAGTGCATGCTCAGAATAATATACAATCAGACAGACACAAGATCACCAAGGTGCCCCTTTGCCTCACTCATTCACCCCAGGCCTGCTCGGGGACTGCCTGAGATGCAGCAGCCACCAGAACACAGAGAAGAATGGGGCGGAGAAAGCCTTTACCCTGCAGAAACTTCCAGGCTAGGACGCAATCAGAAGGCAAACATGTGATGATAGAGGGATTCACTACGGTCACAGAGGAAGGAGCGTCTAGTTGTGATGGTGAAGTGGTGGACATCGTCCAAGAAGGCTTCAAAGAGACAGTGAGGTTGAAGCTGAATTTCATAGGGTGAGCAATAATCTGTGTATAGGGACACCACGGTTGTCCCAGCCTGAAATAAAAGTACACAAAAGCATGACAGCATAAAATGCTGATGGCTGTAACCATGATGGCATGACAGGGTATGGACGGTGATGGAGTGGGTGGTGATGGTGGTAGTGATAGTAATGGTGTTGGTGATGGTGGTGATGACGATGGTGAGGGTAAAAGTGAGGGTGATGGTGGTAGTGATGATGCTTGGGGGCAATGGTGATGGTGGTGAGGGTGATGGTGGTGGTCACGGTGATGACAGTGATGACAGTGGGGGTAATGGTGATGTATAACGATGGTGATGGTCATGGTGATGGTGGTGGTGGTGATGGTGGTGGTGGTGATGGTGATGGTGGTGGTGAGGGCATGGGTATTGGTAATGGTGAGAGTAATAGTGATGATGGCGTTCATAGTGATGGTGGTGGTCCTGAGAGTTAACAGCAGCTGCTGCTAGTAGTACCTATTAAGACCTTAGTTCCAGAAACCACAATATATTTCTATTATTTAATGTAACCCTCTACCTGTGAGAGACAGATCCTCTATTTCTGTCCCACAAATGAGGCAACCAGGGAAGAACGAGATGAGGAGCTCATGTTCACAGTAAGTGTCCCGGGGAAGAAGAGATGAGGAGAACATGTTTATGTAAGTGTAAAAGCCAGGAGTGAGTCTCAGGCAACCTGACAAGACTGACGCTGCTACCTACGATGCCTCCAAAGACGGTCTCCATAAGAACCACCAAGCTGTTCCGTTCAAGAAACCTGCACCACAGCCCCAGAGTGGTCCAGGTCCTGCACCAGGTGCTGAAGGCACAGAGGGAAGAGGGGCACCGCTGTGAGGAGGGCCACACTCTAACAGGAGAGACGCAGTGCTTGTACGGAGCGTCACATGTGGGGTCCAGCATTACCCCAAAGAAAGAGCAGCCAAGTCAGCGGTGGCCTCGGGAATAGCAGACACGTCTCAGCAGAGAAGGTCTCGGGCGAAGCTTTTGTACAATAAACAGGGGCCCCCAGGAATTCTGGGGCGAGAGGAAGACTGCTCGGGGCCCAGGGGTGTGCAGACACGAAGGCAGGATGGAGGCAGGGGACTCCCTGATCTCGTCACGAGGTGACAGTGTGGCCGAATAATAAGAGAGTTCACAGGCCTTGATGGGCCCCTGGATAAACTACAGGGAGGAGGTGAGTCAGGAGGGATCTGGGGAGAACATCAGGCCATTTCCAGACTTGAGGAGTGGAGACCCGGGGAGGCGCAGCGAGGAGGAGAGGCCTGGCAGAGGCGGCCCCCCTATGGCAAAGCCCACGCATCTACGGGGACATACAGCAGGGCCCCAGGTGCCGGGAGAGGGCAGGGATCGAGGCTGAGGCAGCCAGGTGGGCACGCGCTGACTCAAAGACAGACTCTCCACTCTAAGAACACTGGAGACCTGGGGCTTCAAGTCCACACTGTATTTATCTTAGGACGGCAGAGTATGTGATGCGCGTTCTCAGGGAAGGGTCACAACAAACAGGAGTTTCAACGACTCATCGGGGCATCGGCAAAGAGAGACACGGTGTTAAATAAATGAAATATACTGTACCTTTAGGTGATAGTGAGGTTTTAGATAAATTTAAATGCTTTAATCCCTTTGGGAGTTTGGCAAATTGAATACTTAAAGAGGACACACCTGAGAAAGAAAAAAAAAAAAAAGAGATTATTAGACTTTTCAAGTTCTCAGTTGTATTTGGCAGTTGTATTTATGAAAATAAACGTGATTCCCGTGAAGTGATCATGTTTCCTGTCTGCAGCCGGAGGCTATTTTCCAAACATTTACCATGGGCCCCTTTTCCTTCTGCCCAACCTGTGGGGTGGGCGAAGGGCAGAGTGTTCAGTCCACATGACAGTATCTGAAACTTGACCATTACCAACATTTTTCTCTGGTCAAATTCGACCCTCTTCTGATAGTCCCATCTAAAATGCAAATCTTCCTGAGAACGGCCATATGTATAAGCCTTTAAGAAATCAATGTTAAAAAAAGCATTTCAAGATATTTGTTTTAAAACAGATAGACATAAAATTCTTTGGGTCTCATGTTATAAAACAATAGTAATTCTCAAAACACATTCCACTATATTTTGTTTCAGGAGAGAGATAACTAGGAGGACTAACTTGTGAAGGGTACAGGCAATTTGGGGCTGCTCCCCCTTTTCTATTTAGCCTCTGTCTTAATGAGCTGATCTCCTCTGGATGCGGAGCTGCATGCTACTTAATTATAGTCAAGAATGGAATAATATTAATTACTCAGATAACAGCTTCACTTTTAACACGTGGATTCCTAAACTTAACTGGCTTATGGTTAGCCACCTCAGACGGGGCACAAGCACATTTTAACCATTTTCCCCTGTATGGTACTGGCGATTGAACCCAGGGGTGCTCTACTGCTGAGCTCCAACCCCAGCCCCTTTTGAGAGAGGGCTCACTTAGTTGCTGAGGCTGGACTTGAACTTGTGATTCTCTTGCCTCGGCCTCAGCCTCCCAGGTCACTGGGATTACAGGCATGCACCACTGCGCCCAGCTGTGTTTCAACTTCTCACAGTCAGGTTTTCAACTTGGAATGACAAGAAGTTATAGTATTTAAAATTAATGGCTGGAGTGGGAGGACAGACACCAGCTCACTCACTCGAAGGCTGCAATGAATGCAGAGCGTTTTCTGGGGGAAATGAGTAATAGGTGACTGTGGGCCCTCCCTACGGTCCCTCAAGCAACCCCACTTGCAGGTGGGCTGTCACCTCCCGGGGGCAGTTCTAGGGAGGCTCCTAAAACCATAACAAGCAAACGCTCCCCTAGACTAAGTCTGAGATTCCAGGCATCAATGGGAATCGCTGCTGGTTGCTGCTCTCTTACACAACCCCGAATTCTCTACAAATCTCACCAGATTTTACGAGAAATAACCACGTGAAAATAGCAAAAGTTGTACATCTTGACTAAGCATGAAGTATTGGATGTTCCGGAAATTCCTGCCTCTCTCCAGAGTGTCGGGGGGTTGGGGGGGGGGGGGGGGGGAGAGGCATGTAATCAAACATTGCTAAGAGGACTAGGTCTAAGTCAGGTGGTGCACACTCCTGCAATCCCAGCTGCTCAGAAGACCGAGGCCAGACTGGGCAACTGAGCCCAGGTCCTGTCTCAAAACCGAAAGGGGACTGGGGATGGAGCTCAGTGGTGGAGCACCTCTGGGTTCAATCCCTAGTCGCCCCACTAAGAAACGGAAGAAACCGGTCATCTCTACAGCGCTCCATGCTGTTTGTTTCTTCTTATTCACTTTGCCACAGTGGGGACTGCACCAGGCCCTTCGCTGCTAACCAACTCCAAGGCACTGAGCTCACTGTCAGCCCCAGGAACAGTAAGCGACCAAAGCGCCCACAGAGAGAAGCCAAGACGCCAGACGTATACGCGCCCGTGCTGCCTGGTTCAGGAATTGGCAAAGCTGGTCTGTCACCGCAGGGCAGAACAGCACCTTCTCCTCAGCTGCGGAGGGCAGGGACGGGCAACACGGGGCCAAGCACTGCAAGCCCGGAGGGCTGTGGACGCTCCACTCCAGCCCAGGCAGGGGTTCTGCAGGAGTGCGTGCCGTGCTGAACTTCACTAAGACCCACAGTCTGGGTCCTGGAGGGCTGGGTCCCTGCAGTCGCTTTACGGGGAGGTGGTGGAACCTTCAGGAGGTGGGGCCTCATGGGAGGTCTTCAGGTCAGTGGGGACGTGCCCTCAGAGGGAACCTGGGGACCCAGTCTCTTCCTCAGTGCTCCCTGACTCGTGGTGTGAGCAGCGCTGTCTGCCGTGATCTTCACCATGACGTGCCGCCTCACCACAGGTCCAAAGTCAAGGGGCCATTCAGGCACAGACTGGGACCTCCAGACCTGTGAGCAGAACCCAGCTGTTCTCTTTACGAGTTAATCATCTCGGATTTTTTGTTATAGCGATGGAACTCATGTAACACACTTGGGATTTATGGACGTTTCTGAATGCACATGTACTTCAAATAGAAAAATATTGGATTTCCACTTTTAAATTTTGATAGGAGTTATCACCGCCCACTCATCAAATATTTTCTGTTATTTAGCAAAGCATATGCTATAATGATGTTAATAAAAAAAAATAATATCCTTAAAGCCACATTCTTCTTTCAATCATTCTAAAAATATTTTTATATGACCGAAATTATTTCTGCTAAAATCTACCACTAAAACTCAAAAATTATATTCCAATTGATTTATTTTACTTCATTTTTTGAGAAGACAACAATTTTGAACTTTTAATAGTCTTCTGTGTGTCAACCATTCATAGCAGCACACAATCCTGTAAATGCTCAAGCCAAAGAAGGGCTAGGACAGAGCTTTACCCGGCCAGGGACACCGCCCACCTTTTCATCCCAGAGTCCTAAACCCCTGTATAAAAAGGGAGGTGCCCAGAAAGGACAGATGATCCACAATGTTCTCTGGAAGCCATGAAACCAAAAAGGACTCACCGCGAAGCGCCTAAATTCAGATAAAAGTGAGAGTCAGGTTGGACAGTTCTGCTTTTTGAAAAGCAGATCTAAAAGTAAACAGGATTAAAAGGACAGAAATAAAAGGCACAGATAGTCTAGCTAATGTATCTATTTTTCAAATTCCAGACAAGTCATTGGAAATACACGATGGCTGATTAAGAGCACATCTAATTAAAAATGTGGTTCTCTATCCTAGAGAGAAATAGTGAAGTATTTCATGACTTGTTTTACAAAACATATACCATAGGCCTTGGTGATAGTAAGATGAAGTGGTGCCAGGTTCTTATGTGTTACAAAAATCCAAAAGAGCCTGTCTTTCTTGAAAGGTTTTCATTTCCTGGCATGCATAAGTCATAAACGTATTTCTTCTTTAAAGAAACCCCCTCTCCAATGCTAATGAAAGGGAATGCGTAATTCAGGGCAGCACTGCTCATTTATAATATCTGTCATAAGAGGGTCAGAGGTTAGCTCAGTGGTAAAATACGCACTTTGCATGCACAAAGCCCTGGGTTCGACCTCTAGTACCAAAAATAATGAGAGAACTAAATTGATTGATGACATTTTCTCTCCATCCTTCAGATTTAAACTAGAGTAAAAATATGTAGTTTGTCAGAAGAGAATCCCTTATATAAATCAAGTCACTGCATAACTAATTGAAAAGCAAACATTATTCATGTTCAAGAGTGGCATGTTTTTATTTCTACTTTATGAAATTTTTGCTTATAGGAACACTTCAGGTACCAATTTTCCACATTCTCTTTTTAAGGTTGCAGTCAGTACCTTACAGAGTGTGAGAAAACATACTCTTGAATCAGTTAGACCTGGATTGAAATCAGGCTGGGAGACCTGGGGGTGTCCCCCATTCCTGTAATATCCATCTGTTAACTGCAGAAAAGGCCCAGAAGTCACACTGGAGACCAGGCACGGAGAGCCCTTGCCCAGCACCCTGCACACACACTAGCTGGGTGAGTCCAGCTAACCTATCAAGAACCATCAGGCCCCCCAGAGAATGCTCTGTGAGGAGACGCAGCCATACATGCACACCTGGACAAGTGAGCTCCTGCCCTGGTCAAAGTTTCTCTGCACAGTTACATTCTGAGGAATTAAAAAAAGAGCCAATGATCTCCACCAAAAAACGCCGATGTCAACAACAACCAGGCCAGGGAAGGCTGATGTGAAAGAGACGGGTGGGGGATCGCACAATCCCTAAAAAGGTGGCCAGTTCTTATACCAAGGACCCCGTTAGCAGAGCTCAGAGAGGGAGAGACGTGAGCCTTGGAAATGTAAATCAAGAAAATAAAATGACCTTCCCTGTGTGCTCTGAAGTCCTTACGCAATGACCCCCAGAGCAACTGATGGCCAAGGAAACTGTCCTACAAAGAAAAGGCCCGGGGATACTTTCTTGTGGCCAGAACTGCTCAATGCACACTTTTGCCCAAAATAAAGTAAAGGTAGACTTTGGAGCTGTGAATGAAACACTGAATTTACCATTAAAACTTATTTAGAGGTTTTACTAGATGAAATTACCTTTCTTGTGATTTTTAAAATATGTGTCAAAATTAGAAAAAAGATCCAATTTTAATTTTCCTCTTCAAAAAGAAACTATTAAAGCTCCCTCTACTTTGAAGCATTTTTGCCTAATAAAAAAGTGATTATAAAATGTTTAGCATGGTAATTTGCTATCTGATGTTATTAACTTACAAACACTGGAAAATTAAATTTGACATTGCAAATTTAACCTCATTTGTCAATTATGCACCTAAAAGCCTGTAACACCATACAAAATTCTAACACTTGTATATTTTGGAATCGTTATGACTCACACAGTAGAAAATAGTTTAAGATAGGTCCTTGTTAATTTGGAGCCTCAGTATTAAAAATGTAATACGTTTCTGCCTGTAGAGTTCTAGCAATATGATGTGGGGAAACTAGTCTAAAACAGAATGACCACAAAACAAGGGCAGCGGAGGTATACTGCAAGGACACACGACCATAGACAGACACTTCTTTCACTTGCTGATTGTATTTTGAATACATCACTTTAATTTAGTAAACCTCCTTTATGGTTCCTAAAAAAATATAGAATACGCTGTTTTTAGGTTTCCTAAAAAGGTTCATAAGTAATGATTGTCTGTAAATCATAATCAGCGTGTGTCTATAATGCATCTTGATGCCCACTCTTCATTCTGCTTGACCTTATGAAGTCACTTGAGAAAAATTTTGGATTACTTGAAATTTAGATTAGTAATAAAGTCATATAATTTCATTAAAGGATAATTATTTTAGAAGAAGAAGAGGAGGAGGGGGTAGGGGGAGGGGGAGGGGGAGGGGAGGAAGGGGAGAGGTGGTGGAGGGAGATGAGGAGGGGGAGGGGGAGGGGAGGAAGGGA
>NW_025999913.1:19026011-19091903 GCF_001458135.2 Marmota marmota marmota | reverse complement strand
GGGGAGGAAGGGGAGGAGGAGGTGGAGGGAGATGAGGAGGGGGAGGAGGAGGGGGGAGGGGAGGAGGGGGGGAGGAGGAGAGGGAGGAGGAGAGGGAGGAGGAGGAGAGGGAGGAGGAGAGGGAGGAGGAGAGGGGGGAGGGGGACAGTGCTCTTTATTACCTAGGCTCCTCCAGAGAGAAGGAAGGTGGGAAGCAGGAGAGCAGTGGACATGGAGGGGCAGAGAAGTGGACATGGGGGAGGTTTTGGACTTTGGAAATGGCTTTCGAGGTGTCAAAAACTGAAGCCGCAGAAGAGGAACCACCCGAAGGAGTGGGCCAGCACCCAGCAGAGGCCAAGGAGAGCGCCCATCAAGACTCCACCATGACACCTGTGAATGGGCCGCAGGAGGGTGGAAAGACAGAGTCGGGACTCGGGGGGGACCCTGGCAGAAAAAAGCACAGAAATGCTACTTTGACGTCCTCTCATTCTAAAGAGGAAATGAAATCTCCATCAACTTCACCATGGTATTTAAAACTGCATACAAGAATGAAAACTCAGTGAAATCAAACTCAATTTAAAGAAAATATAAACTGACTACGGACCAGGTCTCACACTAAGTGCAAAACAATGACCACACCAAGAAGGAAAAGCAGAACTGTCTCTCAGTCCCTCCGTCCAGTGGAATAATTAATCTTCATCAAGTCTGTGACTTGGGAAGAGGAAAGGCCCTTACTCAACAAAGCCAAAAAGCATCTGCGCAGAAAACGTTCTGAGAACCGAGTGTCAGGTTTCCCTTTGTGACCCCACCGACCCTCATCTACTGAAGCCTTCTTCACGTGAGCCTCCACGTGAGCCCCAGCCTTCACCCTTCCCTTAGTCTGACACTTTAGTTAAATATTAAATGGTGTTTGTGGTGGGCAGGACCCTAACGTGGCCTCCAAGATTCCCACACTGGAAACGCCCCTACGATGGGACGAGACTGGCACAAAAAAAAACGGGATTTCACACACACACACACACACACAAAACGGGATTTCACCACCTCCATGACCCATCGGTTGATTCTGAATTCATCACCAGGGAAACTGCCCTGGTCAGCCTGCCTGGTCTGATGACCAGAGAGCTGTGCTCCAACTGTGCCCCCACGGGGAGAAGTGCCACATTGTGGGCAAGGCCCTGAGCATGGTCTCCAGGGGCAGGAAGTGGCCTCCATCAGCAGCAGCGAGAAAACAGTGCTGCACACCAAGGAAATAACCCTGCCACAACCCATGAACTCGGGGAGGACCCTGGCCACAGCAGCCACAGCCCCCACTGCCAACACACATTCAGCCTTGGGCAAGACGCCGGGCACAGAGCAGCCCCTAGACCCAGATCCCGCCCGGCCCAGAGACACTGGGCCCAGAGACACTGAGATGACATTTCCACCTCGTTTTAAGCCACCCGACGTGTGATGATTGGTTATGCAGCAATAGATAACTAATAAACCATTTTAACAACAATATTCTCCTTCTTTTTGTAACATTTCAAAAAAAAAGTTGATCAGATAATGAAATCATAACATGAGCATTCTCTCAAAAGGTAATAACTAGAAGCAAAAATCACATCAACAGCATTTCTAGCATAATTATAACTTAGCCTGATGCCCGTCTTTGTGGGAATAAAGCCCCTCTTCCCCCATGACACGGCGTCCAGGGAACCCTGACTGCTGCGGTACCTCTGTCCTCCAGGGGGTTGCCAGCAAGGTCGATCGTGTGGAGCCCTGAGTTGGGGTTATGTGCTAGAGCACTGGCCAGTTTTTGTGCAAAATCTCTGCAAGAAAACAAAACAGTAAGAGTAAATATCAGAGTAAATAAAGAGGATGTAAAACTGTTCATATGAAATAATTAAGAATGAAAATAGTGAAGTCTAAACAATAGAAACCCCCTTTATGCCATCAATCTGCACCTCACATATGTGTTAACCCCACTAATGACTCATTAGAGAAAGCACAGCCAGAATACGGCTCACGTCCAGTTACCAAAACATCACTCAAAAGCAAATAGAACACACACAACTGCCCTTTTAAAGACACATTGCTTTATGATATTAACGGCACTACTTGATCTTTTATAAATTTTTTTGTAAAAAATCCTGGATTCGACCTGCTTTTCATCAAAATTCCAGCGGCCACTCAGTTCTCATCTGCTGCAACACTCATGAATATAAAACCGGTCACTCTGACTATTAAGCTAAAGGCTACAACCGCTAGCTCTATATTGTACAAAACACAAACCACTCTCCACGTTGCATTCAGGCTGATGTAACTTGGATGCCAAAACCCAAAGCTTGTCACAGGCTACAGGGTGTCTTCGCCCTCACAGTCCATGCTCTGAACCAGAGGCCTGGTGTGACCCCCCACCGCTAGGTGAAGGGCGCGTAAAGGTCAACAGGAGGGGACAAAAGTGACTGAACCAGCCAAGCAGAGCAGGAAAGCCTCAGGAGACACGGAGCCACGTCACCACTGCCAGCGACCATGATCCTAGGAGTGGCAGCGGCCCCCACCACAGGGCAGGCCCTGTCCTGTGCTCTGTGCGTGTCCCCTCACCCACCCTCGCCTCTGCCATTCTGCAAGGAAGGCACCTCTGTCACCCTTTCCCAGAGCAAAGCGCCTGAGTTGCAGAGAGCCAGGGGACTGCCAAGGACAAGGTTCTCGGTCAAGGTCCACGCTGCTGACCACCAGCCTTGGCTCCTCACAAACACCAGGCAACCCTCCCCCGCACAGCCTCACCACGTCCTGGCCCTCGTGACAGAGAGGGCAGCATGGGATTGCTTTTTTGCTTTTGCCAGCAGGGAGAACTGAACATATGCGTAGGCTGGAGTTTTAAGATCTACGCGATGATTAAAAGAGTGAACGCCAGCGAGTCTTAACGCCACGCGTTCACACCTTCAGAAAAATACTCACGTTCGAAGTCCAGCGTTTTCCAACACCAGTTCTTCCAGCCGACTGGACCGACTCACCACCCTTAAGATCTGTTCGCAGACGTCAGCAGACTGTAACGGAAACGTTCGTTGACCATCCCGTGAGTCAAAGCCACCTCACTGTCATGCAAAGTCTAGAGCGAATGAAACACTCACCCATGAACCCAGTCACTCAACAGCTCCTGAAAGTGCACCTACCACTCACAGTGTCACAACGGGGACCGTGGGATACAGTGACGTAAAGGACAGAGTGCACCCGTGACAAGGGTGAGCAACGACACGTGACCTTCATTGTGTCGAACGCATGTTCCTGGCATGTCAACAGCCCCCACTCCTGTGTTGAACGCATGGTCCTGGCGTGTCGACAGCCCCCCACTTCTACTGAAACTCAATCAACATGTGGTAGCCAGTGGGGCTTTGGGAGGTGACTAGTCATGAGGGTGCAGCCCTCATGCACAGGATCACTGCCCTGGGAAAAGAGCGCCCAGGGAGCTGCCTGCCCCTCCCACCATGTGAAGACACGGCTGGAGGGGCCACCACCAGCCACAACGCAGGCCCCAGGAGACTACGAATCTTCCGCTGCCTTAATTACAGACTCCCCAGCCTCCGAAACTACGAACAATAAGCTTCTCTTGTTTATAAGCTACCCAGTCTATGGTGTTTTGTTACAGGCAGTCCCAACAGGCTAAGACAAAGAAAATACACAACTAAGGTAAAATAATAAAGAGGCCATCTTGGTAGTGGTACAAGAACCCTTAGGCCCATGTCATCCAAGCTCGGGAACACCCAAAGGGCTTCCCTAAGAAGCTGAAGTGCAGAGCGGAGAGCTGAAGACCATGGCTAATGAGGGGACGGTGACATGAGTGTGTCCTCTGCAGCTCTCCAGGGGACAGGCCCTGCGCTGAGCCTTCAGGAGCATTTCATGATGAACTGTTGGCTAAAGAATGCCAATCCCTTTTTGTAGGTAAGAAAGCTAAGTGGAAAGGTGTCACACATTTAACCGGGAGCTTAATAAGCATGTGGTGGCTGGTATCGTGACGCTGCCACCATACTGTAACTGGGGAGGGGGGAAGAGCCCAATGAGGGAAAGAGTTAAACCCTCGCCTGTGTCCCATGCGTTTTCAAGACATCTTGTATCTATATGATAATCATAGCTGTGGAAAGAGAAGTGGTTAGGATGTGACATTAGAAGAAAATGCAAAAAGAGAATGAACAAGATCGCAACTAAGTCCAGCCCTGGTGCTCCGCAGGCTGAGCAGGCCCCAAGCACTCCCGGCAGCCTCAGCAACTCAGTGAGACCCTGCCTCTAAGTGAAATATAAAAAAGGACTGGGGATGTGACTCGGTGGTTAAGAGCCCAGGGGTTCAATCTGCCCCAAAGAAAGATTACTATTAAAATGAGCTATGAACCCTGGGAAAGCATATCAGAGGGAGAGAATGGTACCTGATTCTTTCTTTTCAATTTTTATGTATGTTTTATATTTATTTATATATATTCTGCCTTATTCCAAAACTAAAGGTAGCACGTGACCTTCATTGTTTAAATATAGAAAAGTTATTTTTTCAGATACTAAGAGTTATTTTAAAAGCTCATTACCACCTAGGGTCTATTTAAATCCTTTGTGCATTAATAAGAGAAAGCACGTTGTGTGAGCCCGGGCACACAACAATCAAAGCACTTTCTTGCCTTAAAATATCACATAAAATATTAACAGTCCTCTGGCTTATCAGATCACGAGTACCAGCTGGACTGACCACTCTGGAACGGAGTCTGACAGGGCCTGCGCCACACGTTTCCAGTCAAGCCTCACCTGGAGACCCCAAGTCCCCGGCATCTATGCTCTCACACTTCCACTCAGTCCACAGTGCCTCTCTCCACCATTCCCGGGCTTCTCATGTGTCCTGATGGACAGATGGAGAGAAAATTTGATTCCAGGCAACCTGATGCCCGCAGTGTGCATTATGCTAACAGTGGTGCTTTCTGACGGTGGCCCTGACCAGCTAGACTGACTCACGAGGCACACCTGAGGCAGCTGGTTATGTGTGCTGTCCAGGCACAAAGGGGTTGCCCGGGCCATGCGTTATCAGGGATCCTCCTTCTCGAAACGCTGCCTCTTCTGAGCTACCTCACAGAGCATCAGGAAGGATAATTCACCAAAGCCAGGCTTTCAAGATTTACACATTGGTTATAAATACAGTAACACAAGTTCATTACAGAGAGTGCAGGAAAGTGTGTCCAACTTCTCCTTAAGATACCAGTACAGGAGGGTTGTGACAAGTCATCCTTGACTACACTAATCCGGCTCACTTTTACTGAGCATCACTCCATGAAAAGCATCTACAATGAGGAATAGAGAGGAAACGTTTTACAGCCGTGCACACACACCTGGCACCGAGCAGAACATGACAATGGCCACAGTTCTCTCAAACGTCTCCTGCATGCTCAGCCCTGGCTCAGAAAAAAACTATTAAAAAAATAAAGAAATTCAGTGGCTAAGAGCTTGCATTTAATTAAAAATCAAATGCATAGACCAAAAAACTAGGATCAAGGTAAGGCCATAAATGAACTAGTACAAAATAATAAATATGGAACTTTAGGGCTGAAAGGAACCACGTGCATTACCTGCTACAGTCATATCATCTTTAAAGACTTTCAAAACGATGCAAGGACCTGCCTGAGTTACCGAACTGAGAAAGTTGAGGCAGACGGTAATTCACCACTCTTTTAACAAATCAAGAATGTTGGACAGGAATACAACCCTCATCGCACATTTGGAATCTTTTAAATCCTCTATTCAGATCAGGATTAGTGGCTGCTAATTTGCTTCATAAAATCAGCACTGAGCATGTAAGTCATATTTTACAGGAAGTACCTTAGCACAGAAACCCTTGTATTAAACCTTAATGATCCAGGTACTCCATGTAACTTGAGAGAAAACCACTTATTTTTTTCTCTGCATTTCAAGTTTTAAAAAATCCAAAAACCAACGTACTTCTTTGTGTTATCCTTTCCTTCAAATAAACTCCACGTTAAAATGTGCTCTGAGATTGCCCACCACAATACCACTGGAGAACAAAGCATCCCTTCCTTTTATTTTTGGGTGAGAAACATAAGGAATTATCTTTTCAAGACTTGAACAGCGATATCCATAAAGATCACTTTTCATTTTAAAATATCAAACGTTGAAAATATGTGCATGCATTGTTCTCTGATTAAATCAGTTCCGGGGAGAGTGGTACCGGCCACCTCCCATCCTGCCGCGTGGCTTCCTCCATCCCAGGATCCCAGGAAGCACACAGCACTGCTCGCTTTGCTTCACCAGCACCTAAAGGACCTGGCGCGCTGCACACTCGGGCAGCTGGAAGGCGGGAGTGCCAAGGGCCTGGACACGCTCCTGTTCCACTGAAATGGGACGGTTTCTGTAAGCAGGAGGACAGCACGGTCTCTTTAGAACTCTTAGGGTCATGAGCAACTGACTTTAGAGAGCTCCTGTTCCCTTTGATCCGGCAACCCTTGAGCTGACCTCACTCCACCAACGCGCCTCTTTCCCTCCTGTAAGGTCCGCTCGCTGGTTCAGTCCTGGGAACGGCCCCACCCAGCAGGCAGCAAATAAGAGGCTTCTTCCCAGGTTTCTCCTGGGGGCTACCTGCTGTTCCCTGAGGGATCCCTGGCCCCTGCTCCTGGCTCTCAGCTCCATCCTCTGGGCTCAGCCACTAGAGCAGCACAGAGGAAACAATTCCCATAGTCCCTACCCCACCCGAGCTCCTTTCTCAGCCTCTTTGCTGGTACAGGTGTGACAATAAGAACCACAGCTATGAAATGCCTGTGACCCAGACTGGGTACAAGTTCTCCACCCATCACTGACTCATCTCCACAACCCGCAAATTAGTTTAGTGGCTATATTCACTCACCCATCGATTCACTGAACTTATTCTATATCCATTAACCCAATTTTTACCAAGTAGCAACCACGAGCCGTGCACTTGAGAATCACAGGGTAGAGAGGAGCAAGACGTGAGCTGGAGCCCACTCGCAGTCATAGGAAAGCAGGTCACACAGGCTGGGGAAGAGTTAACTGAGACTCCGATTCTGATGCCAGGCCACACTTTTGTCCTAAGGCCCCAAAGGAGTTCAGCTTAAAGACTCACACCTGCCCCAATCCTGGTAAATTCAGGGAATGAAGTGGCCCCCTGGTAGCCAATCTCCACCCCCCTCTTCTGTAGATCCACATTTCAATTCAAAACCTATCTTTTCATTATGAAAATCTTAAACCTCCAGATTCTATGGCCTCTGAAAGCTGGAGGAGTGGAACTGAGAGCCTACAATAAAACAATATCTAAATCATTTCTCATTGTAAACTGAGGCATCAGGAAGCTGCCTGGTATCCGTCCATAAACCATGCTAAACGTGCACGACCCCCAACCAAGCATCCCTTCCCACAGGAAAACAGACAAATCTTTCTCTCCCCATCTCTTGTGAAAACTAACAAGATTTCACTCCAATTTCATTCTGCTTACATGTAAATTTGCCAGAAAAGGCATATAAAGATGAATCCTGACTAGCATAACCAACCAGACCAACCCTACCTCTTCACAGTTCCTGAAATCCTTTTGTTGTTTGTTTGTTTGGTGGGGGGAGTACCAGGGATTGAACCCAGGGGCACTCAACCACTGAGCCTCATCCCCAGCCCTGTTTTGTATTTTATTTAGAGACAGGGTCTCCCTGAGTTGCTTACACCTCACTTTTGCTAAGGCTGGCTTTGAACTTACGATCCTCCTCAGCCTCCCGAGCCATTGGGATTACAGGCATGCGCCACTGCACCCGGCCTCCTATTCTTTTTCAGGGCAACTTTATATAGAGGAAACACAGGAGAGGAGCATCGAATTCGCTGTTTGCAGCTGTGCTGATGTAACGTCAACATTTTTTTCCGACTGAATGAGTACGTACTGAATGCTACACTAAGTGTGTCTTCCTGTTCATGAGGAAGGACTTCTCTGAAGCATCTCCATTACAAATTTTACAAAATGGTATGCCAACCCCTTACAGGAAAATATCTGCTCAAGAAATAAAATGTATGCAGTTTACCAACATGAGAGAAAAAAATTTTTTTTACACAATTACTAAATTTTTTTAAAATATTTTTTTTTAGTTGTAGTTGGACACAATACCTTTATTTATTTACTTTATGCGGTGCTGAGGATCAAACCCAGTGCCTTGCTTGTCCTAGGCAAGGACTCTACCGCTGAGCCACAACCCCAGCCCCACAACTATGAGGTTTTTGAAACTCAGCAAAGTCAAGCAGCATACCCACATGCTCAGTCACTCACCAGTCTCAGATCCTTCGAAGACAGCTTGGTGAACCACTGATTGTACTCCAGAGCAGCAACGATGGGGATGAGGTCCCTGGAAGGAAGGCAGCCAGTGTGTGAAGGGCCCTCACAGACCAGCCCGGCCGGCCCGTGCAAGAGCCCACAGCACCCACTGATACCCGCAAATGCAACATCCAGCCCCCACAGTTTTGGCCACTGTACAACAATCCAATTCTCCATGGCATCTTCATCATGATGCATGCAGAACTCCCAAAGCTGAAGTGAACCCCCTCCAGGGACCGACCGAGTCCTACTAAAGGAAACGAGGTGGGCAGCATTTATCTGGAGGGCGTCCTCCTTCTGAAAGGAGTCATAGGTCTAATTCTGCACTGTCTTATTTCTTTAGCCTGCTCCTTCATAAACTCTCTCGCCCTCATGTACATCCCATATTCTCTGGGAGGAGGAGCTGGTAGCACAGGCGAGGACCAGCCCCTCCTGGCAGCAGGGGCTTCCCAGCGCAGAGTGACCATCTGCAACCACCTGGGAGTCTTCTCAGCTCTTGGTGGGGACCTCCTCCGTGCAGTCCAGGCATGACCCCGTCTGCAGCTCTCCACCAGGAGGGAGGCTACACTTCCCCAGCCGCAGCCCCCACGGCACGTGCCTCCCTCACAATCCAGATGGAACCTGACAGTGCCCGCTCATCGACACACGGTGCAGGGTGGCAGCCGCAGACGTCCATCACTGCTGGGCTCAGCACGAGGACGGCATGCCACTGGGGTCACCGTGACACTGTCACAACTGGATGGGGGTCACGTCTTCAAGGAGAGGCCCCAGCCAATGTCTTCACCTGAGTGGGGACATGTGGTCACCCAGCATTCAGCTCATTCCATCTCCCATTCAATTCGTCCCTTAAGCACCGTCTCCTAGCACCTCAGACTCTGGATTCTTTGAAAACCAAGGGTCTGCTCTGGTTCTGTGGCTTCAGTGCGGCCACACACTTCATCCTCAGCGCATGCCACGTAGCAGACACTCAGGTTCTCGCTGACAGAAAAGAAGGCGGAAAGTGGGAGGAGCCCTGGAAAGTGATGTTTTCTGCAACATGGCTGCCGAGTCCTTCCCGCTGTCACCGCAAAACTCCCTGAGGAGGTGCCCCACTTAGGTTTCACAGATAAAGAGACACACGGGAGACGAGGTCAAAGAGACAGGAGGAGGACCTCAACCCAGATGCGAAAGTGCCACGTGTGTACAGGTCACGGGACACGTTCCAGAGACAGGAAATGAGCACGCACAGGTGGGAGAAGAAAGGCAGCAAGAGGATGAGCAGCCCTGGCACGTCTCCTGAGCCCCGAGGAGAGACAGTGACCCGAGGCACAGACTCCAGGCCTGCAAAGAAGCAGGACCCAGAGCATGGCATGACCCTGTCCAAGGTCAGAGCTGACACCAAAAGCATCGTCCTTAAGTGAAAAACAAAATCAATAAGTGAGACTATCAAAACCAAAAGCTAGTTGTGCAGAAGATGCTGTTAAGAGGAGGAAAAGACAATCCACGTGCTGAGAAAGGACATCGTGAACAACATTTCTGACAGAAGAATCGACTCAGGATACAGAAAGCAAAATTCCCCAAACTCAATGATGAGAATCACAATTCCAATTTTTAAAAATGAGCGAAAGATCTAAGCAGACACTTTGCCAAATAATATAAATGTATAGCAAACAAGCCCATGAGAAGACAACCAGAAATAGTAGCCACTAGGAAAACATGATTCAAACCCAAAATGAGACAAGCGCAGCCGCTCACGCCTGCCATCACCAAGACTCGGGAGGCTAAGGCAAGAGGATTGGAAACAGAAGGCCAGCCTCAGCAACTTAGAGAGACCCTGTCACAAAATTTAAAATAAAAAGGGCTAGAGATACGGCTCAGTAGTTAAAGGGCTTCTGGGTCCAATCCCCAGTTCCAAAAGGTAAATGGAAATAACAACAAGATACCACTTCACACTTACTGAAGGGCTAAAACCAAAACGAGCAAAAACCTGGCAAAAGCAAAGGCTGCCAAGGACAAGAGCAGCGGATACTCTCCACACACGGCAGATAACAAGACAGTGGCACATCGGCACGCGACACTGTCACGGTGTCCCCCAGTCCAGTGCCTGCATGCCACGGGACCCAGAAGGCCACTGCTGGGTTTACATGAGAGTAATGACGGTCCACGCTATGCAAAGGCTCGAGGGCTCCCATTATCAAGGCTGAGTTCAGAATGGCCAGAAACTAGAGCAGCCGTGTCCTGCGGTGACACTGAGGGACTTCCAGTTGAGGGTACGAAGGCCATGTCAGCTCCTGCCATGGAGCTCACAGTGGAACAGGATGCCCAGCTGTGAGGAAGGCCAGCAGACCCGCCTCCCAGGGGACAGCCAGCGCTCCCCACCAGATGTGGGGATATGGCCTCGGGGTTCTTGTTGGGGGGCCATGAAGTTTGGCAGGTTTATCCCAGCAACAGACAGCAGAGCGCTAAACACCTAGAAGTGAGGGTTTCAGAGACACCAAGGAAGCGCCACGGAACCTTGTCGGCAGAATTTCTGCCCTGTGGCTGGGATGCACCAGAGGGCAGCAACCACCTGTGCCACGCAGGCCAGGTGCACCAGACCTGGGAGAAGCCCAAGGCTGCAGACCAGCCCAGGGGCTGGGACAGAGGCCAGGCAGGAGAGGGGTCCTCCCAGCGAGATCCACAGAGCCGATCAAACCAATCAGAACGCGGATTTCCATGGTGAAGCTACAGAGAAACACTGGGGTCACCGTGACCACTGTCACAACTGGGTGGGGGTCACGTCTTCATGGAGAGGCCCCAGCCGACGTCTTCACCTGAGCGGGGACATCTGGTTGGATTTAGGGTGACTGGCGTCCTGTTTCTCTAAGGAGGCATCTCAGGCAAGGGCCTAGCAGCATCGTTCATGCAGACAACAGCTGAGCGAAATGTCACATCAGTAACAGGACAGACAGACGGCGGAATGCCCCCACATTAGAATTCAAGCCAGAACCACAAGCGACACACACCGCCACGTAGGACCTCGGGTGCTGAACGCCGTCTACCTAGCTGGAGTGTGAGGGAATGAGAGGGCGGGAGTCCTTCAGCAGACACCTTGTAAAAGCCCAGGCTGCACCGAGGACTCGGGACTCTGAACACCAGGCCCGGGTCAGGCCGAGCCAGCCTGGAGACCAGGCGTGGGACCCTTGGCCTGCTCAGGATGCATGGCATCCGGGAACCAGAAAGGGCCGGACGTGGCCACTGAAGCAGAAGACATCCAGCATGCCAGACAGCACCAGCCTCCCCTCTCCCAAGATGCACTCCCCATGGCCTCCCTGCACCGTGACAGAGAGAGCACACAGGGAATCTGGCACAAATAGTTCAGGGGTCCTGCCAAGGAGGACCCCGATGACCTGGAGCGGCTGTGTCCGCCAGGACCTCTCCCCTCCCCGTCCTCTCCCGGGGTCCTGCTGCCATCCCCCTCCTCCATACGCGGGACACTCACTGACACCGACTTCCCGTAGAGGAAAGAGATAACAGCCGTCTCCCACGAGTCCCACTGTGAGAGCCCTCTGCTGGGGCAGCCTCGGATCTGAAGATTGGGGCTGGTAACAAGTCACCACCTCAGGGAACCCTCCCGCAAGTCCTGGCCACCTTGCCCCACAGCATTCCCTGCTGGTCCCTCAAGTCACTGCCACCTCCTTCAAGGGAGAAAGGTGTTTCGAGATTCTGAGAAAAAAGTCTTCTCGAGCTCCATGATATCATCCTTTTTTTTCTTTTTTCTTTGGTCCTGGGGATTGAACTTAGGGGCACTCAATCACTGAGCCACATCTCTAGCCCATTAATTTTATTTACAGACAGGTCTTGCTGAGTTGCTTAGGGACTCTGATAAGTTGCTGAGGCTGGCTTTGAACTTGAGATACTCCTGCCTCAGCCTCAGGAGCCACTGGGTCATCACTTCTTAACACTACAGAGAGACGAGGCCATTAAACTCTTCTGTCTCACCTTTTTCTGGATAAAAATGTATTACACTGTTTTTGTTTAATCCAGTCTCTTTGGGTTTCTAACAAACCCTGGGAATCATTCCTTTCTAACACTGGATTCCTCATTCCTTGACACATCTGAATAAGCTGATCCTCCCTTAAAACTCTAAAAACCGAGTGCTTCTCTTACCTCTCTCCAGAGACAAGTCGCCACAAAACCAATAAGATGAGAGCATCCTAAGAAGGACCAGAAACCCATCCCTGGAAAGCCAATTTTCTCTGATGCAAGAAGTCAGTAACTTAAATTCTTTTTCTTTAAAGTAAGAGAATTCATTATTTTATATAGTTGTTTGTTTTAAAAGAGGGCAAGCCTTTTGGGATATGGAAAATAGCTGGAATTCCTCCAAACACTTTTATGAACCACCACAAAGTGCTCTGAGGTCCGCATCGTCTTCACAAGGACCCCAGGAGGAGCTGTGAACACTGGGGAGCAAGGAAGGCTCCCAGGGATCAGAGCTGCGGTCATCTGCATGTCACAGGGGTGTGCAGACAGGGCCAGGAGTCGGACCCAGCCCGGGAGACACACTAGCCTCCTGCGGCACATTTTGTCACCACCACCTGCCCACTGAGCTGCTTTCCTTAGCATCAAAATCTTCACCTCCTCTACAGGAACCCAGGACGGTTTTACCTGCAGGTTTTCAGATCAAAGACTTGGAAACCCCTCTCGTCACATTTAACCATCCGTTTGTTTGCTGATTTCAAAGCCAATACTAACATGTATTCTGAAGCCTGAAGCAACATCTCAAATAACAATTGTACTCTATTATTTTAAATATCAAAAATAGACGAGTAAGCCAGGTGTGGTGGCACTTGCCTATCGTCCCAGCTACTTGGAAGGCTGAGAAAGGACTGATGAAGTCCAGGAGTTCAGGTTGACCCGAGCCACACAGCAAGACCTTGGCTCTTAAAGCATTTTTTTTTTCATTAAAAAATAAACGACTAATATATGGGGACTATTTAAAAAGTTAAAATGAAAAAAATCAAGGAAGCTGGCAGGAGATTCAGGCTCCAGCCCTCTCACCAGCCTGGGACACTCTCGGTTCTGGACACGCTGCTGAACCAGCAGTTCTGACCTCATCTGCAGGTGTGCGGGAGCTCAGAGGAACTTCACCGTCCAGTGATTAGTCTCAAGCCAAATCTCCCTCGCTCCCTTACCCCTGCCTGCCATCTCTCTAGAATTTTAAGAGGACAGTGATTTTGAAGAGTGTGTCAGACACCAGGAAAGTGTGAAAGGACATGGGCAGGTTTGAAGGAGGCCTACCCGGCAGCAGTCCACAATCTGGGTGACACACACAGGCAGCACCGTCCACGGAGCAGGACGGCTTTCAGCATCCCACATCCCAAGGAGGGAAGACCCCTAACAAACCCCACAAACACTGGAAGGGTCGAAGGAGCCGTTCCGGCAGGAGCGGATCCCCGCTGCGCTTCTTGCACACACACCAGGGCACCGCACTCTCAGGGAAAGGCTGCTGATGGCGGTACTGCCTGGCAGGCACGTACGTCCGGTAAGTCTTTCAGAGCATAGTCTCCCGTGTCCGGTGAGAGTGATATCTAGATTGAAAACCGGAGTCGGAAAGCTTTCCAAAGTTAGCAGTGTTTCAACTTGGCTCTGCCTCCTGGCACGGTGTTCGTGCAGAGGTGCGTCCTGAGTATTGATAACTCCAGAGCGGGACCAACCATGCGGACCCTGTGAAGGAGGTGACTGCCTGCAGCAGCCCATGGACAATCTTGGAGGTCAAGAGGAGAGGCCTCTGGAGGCTGGGACCACTCGCTCCTAACAGCACAGCACTTCCAGCACGCCCGTGTGTTTGCCCGTGTGTTCACCCGGGAGACACGCGTGTCCCGTACTGTTAGGCCCAGAGAAACACTCTCACAAGGACCAGTAAGGAAAAACACCCGCCCCAAGACAAGCTCTAGTGTTGGCTCCACATGCCCCAGAGTGTCATCTTGTGCCCCACCGGGTTCACCTCACCCAGACTGG
Organism: Marmota marmota marmota; assembly: GCF_001458135.2. Lineage (NCBI taxonomy): Eukaryota > Metazoa > Chordata > Mammalia > Rodentia > Sciuridae > Marmota > Marmota marmota. Next base: position 19,077,613 of record NW_025999913.1, on the reverse strand, counting down.
CAGCCAGTGTCACACAGACACAGGGAAACTGGGAAATGGCCGGAAGCCAGTGCTATTCACACCTGGCTCACACCCCAAACACCATCTCTTCCTTCTTAAACAAGAGCAAGAACAAAGAAATGGAGCCCAGACTAGAAAAGAATTCCACCAGTGCCCTGAGGACAAGCCAGATGTCACCCAGCCTTGGAGCTCCTTCCTAGAGGTATCTTGCTCAAGCATGTCACCTTGGGGCTGAGGTTGTGGCTCAGTGCCTGGCACATGTGAGGCACTGGGTCTGACACTCGGCACCACATTAAAAAAATAAAGTTATTTCCACCTATAACTAAGAAAACATTTTTTAAAAGAGTGTCACCTTGATGCGGAAGCAACAGCACAACACAAAGGCCTGAGTCTGCACCCAGGGCTCTCGGAAGCCAAGTTCAGCCCAGTGATGCATGTCGCTGGGGCCTCGGAGCCCGATGGGATTACCGCCTCTTAGAACCTTCCTGGAACAAGAGCAATACAAGCGCTGAAAGCTGTAAGCTCTGGCCATGACCTCTGCCCTCATCACTCCCTGTCACTCCAACAACAGCATAATGACACTTTAAACCCTGCAGCTCACAGACCTTGGAGCCATCATGAGAAGTGTGTCGCTAAGCCTTTTCCAATCTACGCCTCTTGTTGGCCCACTGACACCTAAACCAGAAAATCAAAAGAACACACTTACACAGAATTTTGAACCTTAGAAAAAAGAACTGAGTGGACACTTTTCCTAGTTCCAAATTATGTTACTTTCCTAAAGACGAACAGGATGAGTCTGTTATGACCACTGTCACCCTCACATCTGGATGCTTGAGAAGGGAAAAGGGGGCACAGGGGGCTGAGATGAAGGAAATCAAATTCCACGCATGCATGACTTCGTGACGATGAACCTATCACTTATAACTAGAATGCTCTAATAAACAAAAAAAAAAAAAGAAAAGGATGTTTTCCAAAACTCAATCTAGAATTTCAGTGACAGAAAAGTCCTTCTAACTCTTCAAGCAAGAAAAGTAGATAATTTTGGTCTTTTCTGTTAATTCAGTGTTTACAGAAAATGGAAAATTCTCTGGCTTCAGAGTCAGAAAACACACCTGTGGGGAACTAGAGCTTCCTGATTTTAGATACCACGTAGTACCTCTGGTGATCACGTTCAGTGACGTCTTTACACAGTTTCCCTTTGCTGACAAGTGACTGGATTAATCACGGAGGATGAGCAGAAAGCACAGCACTGACGTGGGCACCACCTGACACTGCCTGGCACCACCAGGGCACAGGAAATCCTCAGGGAACAACACGCAAATCGAGGGCAAGCCCCACAGGCTACCTGCAGCACCTGCCCCTCCTGTGGGCCAGGTGACCCCCTGCGCAGTCCATGGAGTCCTGGGGGACCCCAAGACCCACCCAGAGGTTCGCTCTAAAATGTAAGATGCAAACTGCTCACTCCAAGTCAGTCACCAGAGAGTGCTATCGCCTCTCCCAACAGGGAAGCTGCATCTTAAAGCAAAATCTAGAATTTAGGTAAATAATATATTTGCCACTGTGAGCTTGACCATTGCAGCACTTACACTTTTTCTAGAGTTAGTGGTGATATTTAACAAACACTGCTTTTCTCCCCTTTGAATGGTACGCACAACGCAGTGAACCAATCTTTCTAAAGGACCAATGCACAGTGCTACAAAACCACATGCATATGGGTGAGACCCACTCAAAGAATCAATACCTGACGCTGGAGGCTTCCGTTCCCATCTATTCCCCAGGCAACTCTTGTTTTAATGGGAAATGCTTTCAGAGTAGAACATTTTCCCTTTTTCTTTCTCGGTTCACTTTTTTATGAGCTCCATAGGAAACATCTGGCCTAAATTTGAGTAAGAAGTTTCCCTCCTATGAAAAGGAGGAGAACACCTAAGCAGGAGAAAATTGCCTGTTCCAAGAAAGGAAGCGAATCCAACCTTGAGACCCAGAGGCTGGAGGCCTGAGCACACACCGCCAACAGGCCAAGTCTGCTCCTCGGTCCTCCACAGAGCAGGCTGTGCACAGAGGAGGTGAGCCCACAAAGTCCACACCTTCCACCCCCACCTCAGGGGCAGGACGTGCCAGGGAGCCCTCTGCAACTCGGCATTTCCTGATAGGTAGATGGAAAACTGATCTCCAATGATATTCTCCTAGTCAAGGTAGTGGTGCTAAGAAACACGACCAAAATCAATTCCCTGGGACATTGCAGTTGTCCAAATGACAGAAAAGGTACAGCTGGGCTCCCAAACATCCTCAATTCCAAACAGAGAAAAGATTTAGTGTGCAGGGGGTCCCCACATCAGGACTGCCCGTGTCCACCTAAGTAAGCAGCAGATACCGAGGACTGAAGAGATGGGAGGGGCCAGGACGAGGCACCTGGACAGGCATTCTGGAGGAGAGCCAAAGAGGCTTTGTTAGTCAGAAAAACCGACTGGACAGGTCTGCCTTCCCAGAGAGAAAAGGGAACCAAATAAGATTTTCTCTGGGACCTGGATCCCAGGAGCCACAGGCCTCCATATATTCAAACAACAACAGGGAAACCAGAAAGTCTCCCAAATGATTTGTAACACGTTTCACAGATTCACTATTCAACTCCCAAGTCAGATATTGGCAAACAGATCTGCACCAACACATGCACAGATACCCAACCAACAGGTCTCCGATTCATGTGGAAGTGGTGAACTAAAAGGCCTTTGTTAGGATTTTAGGACAGAACTTCATCCGAGAAATCAAAGGGTAAGGAGGTAAAACATACAGAGTAGATCAAATTGACTTTCACAAGGTAGTATAAGAACCAGGAATCGTACCTCTTTCGTGGTGAAATGCAGCACATTTCCTAAACATGAGCTCAGTTTGGTACATACATGCACCTCCACAAACCATACACGGTGACAAACATGCTTGAAACTAGAACTTGAAGGGGAAAATCCAGAGAGTCCCAGATTCTTTTGATTCCCCTTGTAAAAGGACTCTCTGGGGATCATGCATGTCCCTAAATGACAAAAAAGAGCTCCAGCTCTGAAAATCAATTTAGGAAGAGGAAAAAAGAAAAAAGAACGGGCGTACCTGTGGTCCAGATGACTGAAGTCTTGTAAATTCAACTCCCTGGTGTCTTGTGTCAGGTAAATCGTATCCACATCCTATGAGATTCCAATCAGGCACATTGTTAATCCACGTAGACATCAAAGAAGCAGGACAGACTCAGAGTCAGACAATGTCATAGGCAGACTTTATGTATTTCAAGGAAGGAAGATTTTAAGCAAAAAAAAAAAAAAAAAAAAAATGAGTGGTGGGAAAAGAGAAAGAAGCTAGGGGTGTGTGCACACGTAGGCAGAAGCACCTACCCACTGTACTTCTTCCCTGTAGGAAAATCCTAGCCAGTCACACACGCAGGCATACATCTGAGAAAAACCACCTGAATGTGAGACAGAAGCGTTACAATGTTGACAGGTTTCAGCAAAATGATTTTTAAGTTAAATTTTACAAGCTGAAGTATGGCCGCTGTTGACGGTGCTGACTATCCTCTCCACTGGGGGAATCAGCAGACCTCCCTGTTCTACAGTGAGCACACAGCGGGACGCCATGCAGCTTAAGTACAGGACTCCTGTCCACCAAACTGAAGTCTGGGCGATGCTGATTACACCTTAAGCTAATTGTACCTTCACGGTAGCAAGCCAGGAATAGACCGACTTCCCCGCCAGGACGTCCACCCGCCGCTACGTCCTGGTTTTAAAATCCACGCTCACCACAGGGGCCCTGCTCTGCCACAGTCTGGCTGTCCCACAGGGCCTGGAGACTGGCCAGGCGTTCAGATGGCTCCATGGAGACCTTCTTCATGATTCTCCTGCAAAATTATCAACAACAGATTTCAAAAATCAACTTTTTGAAATAGCATATAGACACTGACTTTGTATATGCTTTTCTTTTTTAAGTCAAGGTAGATATAAATTCATTTGTGACAATATAACTCCATTATTTGAACACTAGGAAGTGGACATTTACTTTGTTTTTACTTATTCTTTTTAGTTACACATGACAGCAGAATCCAATTTGACATACTTATACAAGCACGGGATGTATCATACTTATACAAGCACGGATGTATCTCATTCTTGTGACGTAGAGATGGCGGATTCACTGAGTTGTTTTCGTATGTGCACATGGTAAAATTATGACAGGTCCATTCCACTGTCTTTCCTTTTCCTATTCCCCATCCGTTCCCTCCATCCCCCATTATCTAATCTACTGAACTTCTACTCTTCCCTTCAAATCCATCCCCCTTATTGAGGGTTAGATCCTAAAAGTCAGAGAAAACATTTGAACTTTAGCTTTTGGGAATTGGCTTATTTCACTTAGCATGATAGTCTCCAGATCCATCTATTTGATGGCAAATGTCATAAAGTCATTCTGCTTTAAGGCTGAATAATATTCCATTTTGTATACATACCACATTTTCTTTGTCCATTCATCTGTTGAAGGGCACCTAGGTTGGTTCCATAGCTTGGCTATTATGACTTGTCCTACTATAAACATTGATGTGGCACTGTCACTGTACTATGCCGATTTTGATATTTGGGATATACACTAAGGAGTGGGATACCTGGGTCATATGGCGGTTCCATTCCTAGTTTTTTGAGGAATCTCCATACCACCTTCCAGAGTGGTTGCACTAATTTTCAGTTCCACCAACAATGTAAGAGAGTACCCACGTCTTCAACAAAATTTATTATCATTTATATTGTTGATAATCACCATTCTCAGTGTGTTTTTAATTTGTGTTTCTCAAATGCTAGAAACATGCAGCATTTTTTTCCTATATTTGTTGACCCTTCATGTTTCTTCTTCTCTGAAGTGTCTGTTCAGTTCCTTTGCCCATTTTTTTTTTTTAAGTTTTCTGAGTTCTTTTTTTTATATATCCTGAAAATTACCCTGAAGTGCAGGTAGCAAAGATCTCCCATTCTGTTGGCTCCCTATTAGGCTCTTGGTTATTTTTTAGTATGACACCATCCCATTTACTGATGCTTGATTTTACTTCTTGCACTTCAGGAGTCTTATTGAGAAACTGGGTTCCTAAGCTGACATGTTGGAGAGCTGGGTCTACATTTTCTTCTAGTATGTGCAGGGTTTCTGCTCTAATACCTAGATCCTTGATCCAGGAAGCAGAAATTTATAAGAACTTAAATTCATCTATTTAACTTCTCTTTGTAAACTAAATATTTAAAAGTGTAAGTAGATGTCGAGAGCCATCATGGGCTGTGTGTGGACTACACTGGCACCGCGGCCTAGTGAATAGGAAAATCTGGTGCCTGGGAACTTCCAGTGGACATTTCCTCTGGCTGACTGCCCAGACACATGGTGAGCCCTATCCAAGCTCTGCCCCACGTCCCACACAGCACCAGAGATGGGGTGGCCTGCTGCAGCCACACAGCCTCACAAAGGGGTGTGACCTGCCAAGATGCCAATCAACCTGCTGACTGCAAGACACCATGAAGCAAGACTCCACCCCTGAAATCTCACCCCTGACTTTGATGGACCCCATTAAATAAACCACGGGAATCATTTTCTAATTGTCCAGCTCCGGTTCCTGTGTGGGCTGGATCTTTCAGGCGCTCCAGGCTCCCTTTAAAACTATCTTTTCAGACTCTATCTTTTGTTCTTCACTATTTATTCTAGACTTTAATTTCTTGGGTGGCTCACACCCTCCTGAGCAGGAAGAAGAACCCCCCTAACAAGGCGCTGGATGCCTCTTCATGAGTAGTCTTTACACTGCTGCTTCATTGTTCATCTGTAAGAGTTTGTTAGAATAGTGAGACAGCAGTGTGTGCTGGGGCTGGGGCTGGGGCTCAGTGGCAGAGCGCTTGCCTAGCATGAGGGAGGCACTGGTTTGATCCTCAGCACCACATAAAAAATAGATTAATAAACAAAGATATTGTGCATCCCTCTGCCACTAAAAAAAAGTTTAAAAAACAGTTGAGTTCTACTTAATGAACTGAGTTATTTGATGATGTCTATACAGATCAAATTACTAATCATCAAAGAGCTCAAATACAAGTCTCCTCCTAAGTCCTCCCCTAGCACCCTGGACAAGTGCTCACCAGGAAACTCATCATTCCATATTCGGATGGCTCTTCCTTTCCCTCTCTTCCCCTGGACACAGATTCTGCTGGGACTGGGCAGGTCAGTCCCTCCCACCCCCCTCCTCCCGTAGCTCCCAGCCTCACAGGGAGAGGCGGGACAGAGCAAGGGTTAGGAACACAGCCGGGCCCCAAGGTGCACTCTTCACAGCGCTGTCAAGCCACAGCGCTCACCCCCAGGCTCATGAGACAGAAGACGCTTAGGAAGGTGTCAGAATACCTGGGGCAGGTGGGGCCTCCACCAAGGCCGGGCAACCTGACCACTAGGTGGGAGCTGTCCTTCCCAATGAGAGGACATCGCAGAGCCTGGAACACTGGGATGGCTGACCCGGGCTCAGTGCTGTCCTTCTGGCTACATAAGACAGTGAAGCCAGATTTTACGCAAAGCAACAGCTGAGCTGTCGGACCCAGGCCCAGGCTCCGACGACGGAGTGGCCGGGACACGCTGAGCTGGACCTTCGTCTGACTATCTTTACTTCTCTTCCAAGACGTGAGCTTTGCTTCAGAGACCCAAAGGGTGCGTTGCCACCAGGACACACGGGGGGCAGAAGAGCTCCGCAGAAGCAGGAAGAGACCAAGGCAACCATCTAAACAGGTAGCCAGTGGGCTTGAGAATGGCTGGGGTACGGCCTGACCACGTTCCCAGAGTTCACGTGCTGGACGCTCGGGACCCAGCGGGGGTATTGCTGAGTTGGTGGAACCGTTATGAGGTGGGCCTTGCGCAGTTGGGTCACAGGGGCACCGCCTGGGGGGCACTAACGCAGGTTTTACAGAGTGAATCTGTTCTCACGAGGGTGGGTTGTTACAAAGCAAGGCCAGTCCACACACTTGGCCCCTTCTGCACAAGCTGTTTCCCTCCCTGCCGTGTTGTGACACAGCCAGGGCGAGCCCTCCTGAGAACAAACAGGTGAGGGCGGCCACAATGGACTTTCAGCCTCCAGAACCTCGAGAAAAATAAACCACTTTTCTTTATAAAGTACCCATCCAGCCTACAATATTTTGTTACAGCAACGGAAAACAGACTGAGCTAGTGGGAGTCTGGGTTATAGGGAATCATCAAATATACAGCTTTGGAAAACAAAGCTTCAGTGCCAAAGCAACAGTGGACATCACAGGCAGGGGTGCGGGGGGCGGGGGTGGTAAAGGGAGATCAAAGGGAAAGAAGAGGGAGAGGGAGGGCAGAGGCAGCTCTGCAGACGGTGTGGCACCACCTGAGTCATCTGCCTGAGGGACTCCCAGTTGCTCTGCTTTCCAACAGTTGTCATCTTCCGTTTTTGCTGAGATTTCAGGAGTAAAAGGAGTCCCGCGAAACACGCGCATTATCTCCAAAAGCAACCAAGAATAAACTTCAGCATCTGGGAACGGCTCAGGGACCAGTGAGAGGAAACCCCTTCTGCACAACCTGTTCTCCGCTCGTGGGTGTGCACGGGGGCTCACACTCACGGGGAAGAGTGTCAGACAGACAGACGAAGTTGCTGCTGTAAGAATGGGTGGTAAAGCCAAACCCCAGGGTGCAGGAGAGGCCCATCAGTGTCCCACAGGGTGCCACAGGGCTGAATCAGCAAAGTTTGCATTCCACACACTTAATTTACACAAGACTCAGAAAACAGTCACATCTGGCAAAAAAACAGCAAACTAGGTAACAGGATCGGCTCTTCATGCAAATCTCAGGATGAGCCGTTGCCCTGGAGAATCTCTTCACGTTACCTTAGCCCACTTAGCAACTGACTTCAACCTCAATGCCAGCGTTCATCCTGGGCAGGAAGGGACCGTCCCCACAGAGCACAGCCCTGATGACCCAGCGCTTCACACAGAGGGAAGGCTGGGGGCTGCACGCAGGAGCCGTCTCTCACTCACACCCATCGAGCATCTCAGCATAACCACGTTCTCATGCCTCAGTCAACTTTCGGCTTCATAAAGGGATCTGCATTGTCATTTTTATTGCTGCTGTAAAGAAGCGTCGTTCCAATTCAGCAACTCTAACCCTCAGCCCATTTTCAGAGGTCTCACATGAAAGAATGATCAAGCATGCCAAAAGAAGAAGAAGAAGTCACGTGGTTACCAGCTGGAGGACATGAACCACATCTCACCAAATGTGAAACGACATCACAGAAATGCACCTGGCTCCCAGGTAATCTTAGAAATCATAACTAGCAGAGAAGTTCGCCAGAGGTACCCCTGATCTCCTTCTCACCACATAGGCTGCAATCCAGCACCTCTGAGGACGGGCTGCTAGGAGAACAGGTGCCGCAAAAGGTAAATTCAAACCAAAACTATAACCGTCATTTTAGTCGAAGCTTCCAAATCCTTCACGAGCTCCCTAGTGCCAAACCTTGAGGCTTTGCCTCACAGATCTCTACAGCTGAAGCTCACTCTCAACTCACAGAAGGACCTGCAGGTGACCCTGCACCTGCCACCCACTCCCTCCCAGCCTCAGCCTCCAGCCTCCGCAGCTAACCACAGCACCTTCCAGGGCCCTCTCACACAGGGGGAAGCCCTCCTCTAAACAGAAGCCAAATGTCATCTGCTTGCCTCTGGGTGAACAGGGCTTTCCTCTGGAGGGTGCCGGATTCACACTCCTCCCTCTATTATTTGCAGAAGCTTTTTACAAACCTGTGCAAGGTTTACTCCTCTATGATGCCTAAGGAGCTTCTTGGATCGACATTTTCTGAGTTAATTCAAACCTGTTCTGATGACTTCATTTAATGTTTAAAATAAATTAGCTTCATGTAAAAAAAAAAAAAAAAAAAAAACAGGGTTCTTTGATATTAAAATGCTTCAGATCATTTAAAAAAAATAAATAAAAGCTCTGGGAAGTGGAGAGTCAGCACAGGAAGCTGAGATGGGAGGAGATGCGCACCCCTGGCTGTAAGCACCCCTGCGCCCAGCCCCGCAGTCCCTGAGGGGGGCCTCCAGCGCTGGGCACAGAATGACAAGCAGCTGGGCCAGAAGCATGGCCCAGTGGCCTGCTCAGGGCTGGGTTTCAGTTCAGTTCATGATTTATTCTTTAAATCTTCTCTACGTCCCGAAATAACCTTTTCCTATTTGACAAAGATAAAAAAGTCATTTTGGAAGGGAGAGAGGGAAGAAAAAATAAACATCTTAATATGTATCTGTAGAGCTGAGCTGAGGAGGAAAATACTCCTGTGAATATGCATTGAAAGGACATTCTTCATTCTCTCCTTACCAGCATTCTCTTGATGGAAAGAGGGCTGATTCTATTTTGCAGCTATTTTTACATTTTTTATGTGTTTGATTCTGATCCTGGACACTGTTTTCAGAGTCGGGTCCTGCTTCACTGCGCTCCCAAAGCAACCCTGAGGACCGAGGGTGACTCTAGCTCTGCCTCCTGATTCTCCTGGTCCCTAAATCTTGTCCTGCCACCCTCCCTGGCACCAGGGCCCCTGATCAAGGAAGGGGACAAGGGCTGGGGACCTAAGGACTCCGCAACAGGCTCCTGCATTGGGTGGGATGAAGGACTCCAAGGCCAGAGAATCCCAAATAGAGCTCCATGTCCTCCACTGGCTCTGAGCCACCTGTAACGTCACAGGGATGAACTTTATTTTGCATGCTGCCTGCTATTTATACGCAGGAAGTATCTCCCTGTCAGCTCTGACTCAGGGCACACTGGGAACTGGGAAGGAAGGGTCCAGCCAGGCATCTTGCCCCCTCTCTACACAATAACCAGTACCCACTGTCCATCTCTCCTGTGAACCATGTGACAGCACCTCAGAACTTCAAGAGGAAGAGCACACAAGGTGTCGTAGGGTGCTAGGAGCTCACTGGGACGCTGCACTGCGAGAGGAGAGCCACACGGAGGAGAGCCCCAGACCTTTTCTTAACACCTTTTCTTTTCACCCTCCCTTCTCCCACTTGGCTCCTGCATGTCAACAGCCACCCATCCCCCCCTTCTCCTCCAAATCTGGACATCCCCCAGGGGTGCCCGTCACCTGCACCCTTGCCTTCTTCACACCACCTCTCTCAAGAGTCCACGGAGGTCAGCCAGCACTTACCTGCAAGGGACCTGACACCTGATTTCCAGCCAGACTTGCCCCCCAACCCCAGGAAGCCAGGGACACTCAGTGCCCTCAGAAGTCAGCTCCCCAATAGTCACCCAGAGGGCCCAGAGCAGAGCTGCCGCGCAGACAGACAAGCAGCACCCCAGAGGGCAGAGGACAGGGTGCTCCCAGTCCACAGAGCCACCCTCCAGCCCTCAGTGGGCCCCTGGGACACTGTAGGCACAGATTCCCGGGGGGAAGTCCCAGAAATCCCCCGCCACGTGCCACCCTGCACACACCCACATGCTCCCCAGCCTCTCTCAGGAGGGTTCCTACAACCTGAGAACCAGGCCCTTCCTGCTTTCTGACAGATGCGTGTCTCAGCCTTTTCATCTGGACCAGGCCCATTCCCCACTCTAGGACCCCCACACCCCCACGGCCTGTGGTCCAGGTGCTCGGTCCTGATCTAAAGGCCTAACTAAATGCCTGGGGGTGTGTGCGGTGGAATTCACTGACACCCTACTGTGTGCTTCACTTCTACTCTGAGTAGTAGAAATGAAAGAGCAGTTGATTGATTGTTTAGTTTGGGGGTTTTATTTGTTGTTTGTTTGTTTTTGAGGTCTCCTCTTACTGGGAAAAAATAAAAACAAGGTAAAAGAAGAGCTGGGCTCATGATTGACATTCTGATGGACGCCTTGACATAAAGCTCCCGCCGGCCTTCTGCTGAACCAGGAGTGGATTCACACAGGGCCCAGCTGGAGCTACAGGGAGACAGTCCTGAAGTCGGCTTACTAAGGAGGGGGGGCCCAGCCATGAAAGTAGAGGGGGATCCAAGGGGCAGGGGAGGTGGCTGAGGGCAGGAAGGAGGGACAGACAGGGAGGAGCTGCGGGGGAGATCACCAGACCACGCTGCGTACACACGGGCACGTGCCACAGGGCGCTCCACCTTTATGCCTGCCTATGAACCCCATTAAAAAACGAGAAATAAATAGAAGGAAAACCTGCAGAGAGGCGGAGGGGCACGGGAAGGGAAGAGGGAGTAAAAGAGGAAGCCTGGGGACTGAGTGGAGCAGGTCACACCCCGGGCGTGTGACCATGTCAGATGAGCCCCGCTGTGTGCGACCACAACGCACTCATGAGGACATATTTTTAAGAGGTTTCTGTTTTCGTCTCACAAGTGGACGTCTCACAAGACCACCAAACCCTTCACCGCTCAGCATTTGGATAAGGTCACCCTAGAAACCCTCAAGCGTGAAACCCCAGGGTCCGAGTTAGCTCCCGTGGCCACTGCTCAGAGGAGACGTCCAGAAGGGAAGCAGGTGGCACTGGCACTCGGGGAACAGCACTTCCCTCCCTCCTGGCCCTTCCCGGGAACTCACACAGGAGACAGGCCGGGGAATATCTTCCGCAAGCAGGAGCCAATGTGCGCCAGCACGTCATCCACGTCCTCGGGAGACGCCATCTTCATGGTGACGCTGCACTTCTCGGTTTCCACGACCATCTGCAAGAGCGAGAGGGACACCTCAGCAAGGGCGCCGACAGCCACCGAGCGAGCAGTCACCCCAAGCACCTCCTCAGAGACCAGCCTGGGAAGAGGGTGGCGGACCTCGGAAACCCGGGACAGAGGCAGGTCTCCAGGCCTGGCCGTGTGGTGGACACATCTCCCCCCCCATCTCTCCTGATGAGCACCTGTTGCTCCTCTCTGGGTCCTTCTGTGAACACCACAGCAGAATCCGGTGGTACTTTCTGTTTTTCTTTTTTTAAAAAAAAATATGTCTTTAGTTGTAGATGGTCACACAGTATCTTTATTTATTTTTTATGTGGTGCTGAGGATCAAACCCAGGGCCTCACACATGCAAGGCCTGCACTCTACCACTGACTACAGCCCCAGCCCCTACTTTTTATTTTTCTTAATGTGTTTTAAATGTGATTTGTTAGGTGGTGCTGGAGATCCAACCCAGGGCCTCACTCATGCTAGGCAAGCACTTCCCCGTGGAGCTACAGCCCCAGACCTTTTCTTAACATGTATTAAAAATATGAAAGCTTAGGAGATGTTTAAATAAAATGTTTAAAACCTTGGCCTAGGAAAAGGCAAAAAAAAAAAAAGTGCTTATGAAATTTCAACCTAAGAAAAGAAGATCCTTGGAAAGGATTCTATTAAAGCAGCAGCATAATAAAAATCTTCAGTGTTAGTTTTAATGTTAAGCAAAACCAGGAAGTGTTGAGACTTGGGCCATGCACCTGGTCCTGTAAAAAGTCTACATCAACCTGAGCAAAGAGGGCAGGGGGCAGAGGGACAGCAAGCTGAAGATGGACACATTTTTTTTAAAAAATCGACTTCAAACATACACACAATTAGTTGTGATACACACAACTAATCCCAGCGACGCGGGAAGCAGAGGAGGGGAAGGCAAATTCAAGGGTGGCCTGAGCTACACAGCATGACCCTGTCTTGAGGTGATATAACAGGGTGGGGGTGCAGCTCAGCCGTGCGGCCCTTGCCTAGCATGCATGAGTTCTGTCCTAGAACAGAAAAAAAGTCAATTTCAATCACTTTCTTTTTTTAAAGATACCACTACCCTGACTGTAAAAAACATTCATGTAAAATGCAATCTTGTGCGTTATTACTGCATTGAAACCTCTCTACACATGAACTTCCTTTTATTACTTACCTATGCAAAAACTGACTGGGGACACTAAACTGTATGGTAACTAACCAACTGGATTAACAAAGCCAATTGTAGGATTCACTTCAGACTGCCTGAAATTAGCCAAATTGAAAAATAATAATAATCTAGGTCATTCAACATACTCATGGTTAGATGACATTTATCAAAACAAAGAGATCAAAGAGAAGGACAACAGAGACATGAGTCCTTAAACTGGGACTTTCTCATAGAAACCCCTGAAGGGGCCTGCCAGCTCCATCTCACCTTCGGGCAGTCAGCAGTGTGGGGAGAAAAAAATCATTATTTTTAATCCTGATTTTCAACATACGCCTCAAGAAGTTAAAGGAAAAGCTTTTAAAATTCTTCAGGCAAATCTGTATTTGTCGTGAGCAAGGTGGCCCCAGAACTATCCCAACACCGAAGGCACCAAACCGTAGCGTAAGTACCAGCCAGAGACGGCGCCCACGCAAGGTCCCACCTCACCCGGGGGCGGCTCAGTGCTGGGGTTCGTGAGCTCTGTGTGCACGTATCTGAGCACAGACACGTCTAGAAGCCAGAGGGCCACCACTGCTCCCAGGGTGGACAGCCCAGCCGCCTTCCCACCTGGGGGACTGCACTCCTCCCCACAGGGTCCTTCCCTGTCCCTCACATCCAGTGCAGCTGTTCAGCTCACAGCTTGGGTGCCAGCAATTAGTGATTAGCTTACTCTAATTCCACTTAATGTTACACCTAGTCACCCTTCATTGCGCAGAGTGACAGGGAAGAGAAACGGTGGCGGCTGGGGAAGAGGCGAGGCCTGCAGGCCCGCTGTAAGTGAAGTCCCTCACAGCACCCACTGCCAGGCCATCGCCACCATCTCTGCACAAGGGACCCACAGCGCAGCCTCGTCTTGCCAAAAAGGGCTCCTGTCAATAGCGGTCTGGTCTGCCCCCATCCATCCAGGAGACAGAAGCCTCAACACTGCTTCCTCAATGCCCGGCAGGACACAGCCCCTACCTCTGCCCCCGGGTACATCGAGACTGAAGAGGGGCCAGCCATCCCGGGGTGGAAGAGCGCCTGCCCAGCATGTGCAGAGCCCTGGGCTCCCAAGCCACACCAAACACTAAGTCAGGGAGACACTAACCAGAGCTGGAAGGCACCACGCCTCAGCTGTGATCCCAACTTGCAGTCCCGCTCTGCTGTCCCTGAAGGGTAGAACCCAACTTCTCCAACCAGCAGGGCTCCACTCCACCCCAGCAGGTCGGTGCGCCAGCCTCACTCCAGCACACAGCAAATGACCTTCTGGGGGAAGGGACACCCTCAGGGCAGGCCACAGCTGCAGTCCAAAGCTGGACCGCGGCCAGCCTCTGCTGAGCACCAGGAGGCGGAACCGGGCTCCAGAGAAGTGAGACGCTGAGGCCTGGCAACCGAGAAGGTGCCCAGGATCCCTCAAGGGAAGGAACCGAGGCCCAGTCCCAGCTCTCAACTCAAGGGCATTCACTCTCCGGCCGCCAACAGAAGGCCATGCCTCATGTCCCAGGCACGTCACCCCAGCTTCCCAGCTGTGATTAAATAATGGCCAAAACTAACACAGAGATAGAGACAGCAGAAAGACTTCTAATCAAGATCAGGCTGAAAGAAGCCCAGACCCCGCCATCCCTGTGACGGAACCCGAGAGCAGATCAGAGACGGGCAGCAGAGACCCCAGGTGCACAGCACTCCTCTCCTGCGTTGGGACTCAGAGGATCAACGGCTGCTCTGACAAAAAGGGTCCAGAGATACGCTGTTCAGGTGAGGCAGGGGTGTCCTCTGACACACTGACACTACCTGTTCGGTGTGAGGCTGTGTGTTGCACGGGTGGTGACATCAGGGACAGGCTCTGTTGAGGAGTCTGTACTTCTAAAACCATCACGGCCATTTGAACCCAGGAATGCTGAACTTCTCCAGGGCAGGGAGGAGCCCTCTCTGGGCCGCTGGCCCTGGGGTGGAACCACATGAACCACTGTTTCACTCGGTCATCTCCAGGTCCACGCCCTGGAATAAGAGCCTCTGTGTGCCAAGGGGAGCTCCTTTTTAGGAACTCACAATGCCACACGCCAGGGGGCTGAGACCGCCGGCTCTGCTCCCGGGACCCTGAAGGGCAGCCACGGGAGGACTCATGAGCCCCACTCCCGCAGCCACATGGAAAAGCAGGGCCCGCCGCCGCGGCCTTCCTCAGTTAAACCCCAGGGTCGAGCCATAATGAGGGGCACCAACACTCCTCCTGGGCCCTCTGCTCGTCCTGACTCCACTCCACAACCCTGGCCATCCTGAACTAAGGCAGCGAGAGGCCCTGGAGGGCTGAGAGGTGCCGCCTGTCGGCAAGGCCCCTGCCCACGTCTGGACAGTTGGGCAAACATGCTGCTGTGGTTTGTTTCCAAACTCCAGGGCCGGAGAATGGAGGGCACACTGCCCGCAAGGAACTGTCGACAAGCACCAAGGATCCGGCGCGACCTCAGCTCACGTGAAGTGACAACTTGACAGTTTTCAGGAGCACTCCCAACACACTGCCCACAAACACACAGACGCTACTTTTTAATTTTAAAAGCCCACAAGAGTAATAAAAAATAATGAAAATCCGAGCAAGAATCAATAAAATAGAAAAATCAATGAGATCAATAGAGAAAAGTCAAGGAAATAAGTTCTCTGTGAGAAGACGGATAAAACTGAGAAACCCCTAACAAGACTTGGAGGACAGGGGAAACCAGGTTTTCAGGATCCACAGTGATGTTCTACAGGTATTAACAGAATAACAAGACAGATAATGAAGAGCGCCTCTATCTTAATAAATTCACAGTTTACATGAAATTGACACGTTTCCTAAAAAATACAAACTACCAGAGCTCGTCCAGAAAGAAATACATGAATGGAATCTGCCCCACATCTACTGGAGGAAGAGACTGTGAGGTTAAACACCTTCCCATGCCACAGGCTGACCTGGGGACAGACATTACCAAGGTCTAGACACCTTCCCTGGTAAATTCAACAAACATCTAAGGAGGAACCCACACCAACTCCCCCCCCAATCCATGCTGTGAGTCTGTGACGGTGTCAACACAAAACCAGCCAGCCAAAGAAACCACGAAAAAGGAGGAGAAGAGAGCAGTCACTAAGGTCAGCGAGAAAGACGCTGTACAAAATTTTAACAACAGAACCAACAACAGATAAAGGCGCACACGACCAAGTGGGGTTTACCCTAGGAGCCAGAGACGGCTCACTATCTGCAGATGTAATGAAGCAACTTAACAAGCTAAGGAGGGAGGTGGGAGGAATAAACCCAACAAATCCCCCCCCCAAAAAAATAAAAAATAAAAATCAAACTAATTCCTGACAAACTCTCAAAAAACTAGCAATAGGAAGGAACTTCTTCAACCAGATAAAAGGCATCTATTGAAAACCTGTGGCCAACTTTGCGTCTGATGGAAAGAAGGGGTGCTTTCCCTCGAAGGTTAGGGCTGAGGCCCCTTCAGCCCTGTCCTGGAGGTTTGGCCAGGGCTGTCGGGCTCTGAGATTTGATCTGACCTCACTGGTAAGCCATTAAGTTAGCCTGGTCAGTCTCATAAACGCTGGCAGAAAATAGGAGACTCTGCGGTCAGATAGAGGCCCAGGGTTTTTGTCACCAGCAGCACAGAAGAAATGAGCCCGTGCTTAGGCAGATGGCTCGGCCCTCAGATCACACACCACATGGAGGGGCCCAAGGACGCCTGCACCCATGTGGGGTGCTCACGGGAAGGGGCCCAGGGACGCCTGCACCCATGTGGGGTGCTCACGGGAAGGGGCCCAGGGACGCCTGCACCCATGTGGGGTGCTCACGGGAAGGGGCCCAGGGACGCCTGCACCCATGTGGGGTGCTCACGGGAAGGGGCCCAGGGACGCCTGCACCTATGTGGGGTGCTCACGGGAAGGGACCCAGGGACTCACAGTCACAGATCACACCACCTCCATAGAGCTACAGAATCCACCAGAAGGCGGGCACTACTCGGTGAGTGTGGCCAGGCAGCAGGACACAACAGTAGCATGCACAGGTCAGCTGCATTTCAGATTGGACCTTAAAAACAGTACCATTTACAACAGAAGAAAAATAGGAGACGCTTAGGAATAAATACGACAGGAGACACATACTAAAAGTTACAGCAGATTACTGCTAAGAAATATGAAGACCCATATAAATGGAGAAATATTCCATTTTCTTGGGTCAGAAGACTCCATCTTATTAAGACGGCAAGGTCGATGAAATCTTAATCAGAACCCCAGCTTTACAGAGAAACCGTGATGGTCAATACTGACTGTCAACTTGATTGCCTAGGAAATTGGCAGAGCACACTCTGGTGTGTCTGTGAGGCTGTTTCCAGGCACCAGGGACGAGTGGGCCCACACACTGAGCAGGGAGACCTGCCCTGGATGTGGGTGGCACCACCCAACAGCCAGGGAGGGGTGCACTCAGCAGAGGAAGGAGGCCCCCACCAGCACCCGTGAGCACAGCGCTTTTGAGAAGGTGCTCCAGTCCTTCAGCCCTTGGGGGTGGACTCGCTCTCTCTCTCCAGGCTTCAAGGACTTCAGCCTGGGACCAGGGCTGTGTCACTGTCCCTCTTGGTCTGAGGCCCCAGCTTCCTGAACCGAGCAACTACTGGTCTCCTGCTCTCCAGCCTGCAGACGGCCACCGTGGCACGGTCCAGTCTCGGACCGTGAGAGCCACTCTCATAAGCCCCTCGGATACATGTAGTTTTTTCCTCCTGGTTCTGCTCCTCGAGGGAACCCTAACACAGAAACCGGCCTGATTCTGAAGTTCTGCAGTAATCGCAAAGGACCCAGAATCAATAAAACAATCCTTTTCTGAAAAAGAAGCACAAAGCTGGAGGACTAACCCCGCCCGATTTCAGCCACTGCCATCCACAGTGTGTGGGGGGCACAGAGAGACCCTGAGGCCAAGGGGGCCACCTCGGAGGCCAGAGTGGAGCAGCCCTGATGCGGACAGTTAGAACAGATCCAGTTCGGCGAGGGAACAGCGTCTCTCCGCACCACGGCGCTGGGCAAGCGGACGCACTGCACTGCTCAGAGAAAGGGACGAGGAGCTCGTGCCCACAGTGCTCTCTGCAGAAGGGTTCCTTTAACAAGGCTCACGCAGGCACCGGTGTGACCCAAGGCTAAGACTTCGGCTCCTCGTGGAGCAGAAGAGGCCGTGACGAGCCTGGAAAGCCCAGCACCGCAGAGAGAAAGTGGGCAGGAATCACGCGAAGCACAAAGGGTCAGTACCCAGAATATATTTCTTTTAGAACTCTTAAAATTCACTAAGAAAACCAACAACCCTATTTTAAAAATGGGGGAAGGTCTGAACTAACACTCACTGAAGACACGTAGTGGTAATAGAGAAACAAAAAGACGTCCACTTCTTCAGTCCTCAGGAGAACGCAAACGAAAGCCGCCATGAAAAGCATCACAGAGACATCAGAGTGACTGGAATCGCAGGACCAGCCTCACCAGCACCCGGGAGCACGGGGAGGAAGAGCGCTCCACGTTGCAGGTGCAGGTGGGCAGAACCCTCCCTGGAAAAGAGGCTGACACTCAATGAGCTAAGCACCCAGGGCAGAGTCCACCATGGCGCCCAAGGGGCTCCCCCAGGGGAAAAGAAAGCACCCTCCAAAGACTCAACGTAAGCATTCGGAGCAGCAGCATCTGTCACTCGCTACCAGAAACAAACCCACGTCCCACCAGGAGAGAGGCTCCACCTACAGCCAGGAGCCCACAGCGGAGCAGCCTCAGCCATGTGGGACCCGGAACAAGACAGGTCTCAACATGCCACGGGAGTGGGAGGGCAGACAGGCCGCAGACCCCCGTGAGAGCACAGGGAACCGCTGCAGATGGGCTGCCAAGGTGCAGGAGGCCCTCGGGGCCACGGCTGGACTCGCGACCTCACTGTGGCAACCATTTCATGGTGTACTGTGCATGGGTACTTGTGTCGAAGGCCATCGAAGGCCATCGGATTTTGCACTTCGATGCAGTGACTTATAGCTCAACAAAGCTGGGTTCTGTAAATCTCATCTTTTTAAATTTTTTTTTTTTTTAGTTGTAGTTGGACACAACACCTTTATTTTATCTTTATGGGGTGCTGAGGATGGAGCCCAGTGCCTCACACGTGCTAGGCAAGTGCTCTACCACTGAGCCACATCCCCAGCCCTAAATCTAATTCATCACACTAAAAAACGTATGTGCCACTCTTCTCCAGGAAAAGCCTTCCATAGTACATGAACTTTGAGTGTGAAGATCTGCCGTAGAAAGCCTCTAAGGAATAGGACTCTCACGTTCCTACAGTCAGCTACCAGAGCGAATTGGATAGTTTCAGTTTCCACTTCCTTATCAGAACCACTCCCCCACTGCTCGCACACAGCCTCTGTGGAGCCCTCACTCTGAGAAGCCCACTTTCCCTAATCTTGTTTTCCTACCATCTCAAGAAGCCTTCAATAGTGAAAGCAAAGGGTGTCCGGAATCCGGACTAGGTCATGACCTTTGTGGCCGGCTCCTGCCACTCACACCCACCTGGGCTGGCCTGTTGCAGAAGACGCCATGGATCTCCAGGTAGCTGAAGGTGAGCTCCAGCTGCAGGGGGAGAGAAGGGGAAACCTGTAAGGAGGGCTTAACACACATCACTCAAAGTAAAGTGCTGTAATCAGAGACCGTTCCAGGGCAAAGAACCTTTTAGGCATCTTCTGAGGGTGAACTGGCTTAATGTTTCCATTCAGCAAGAAAGGGGCATGATTTATCATATTTCGGCAGAAGCGTCATTCCTCTTATTAAAGGGCTGAGAGGAAGTTGCTCACTTCATCCAGGGACAAACCCAAGGGGAAGCTTTCATAATCCACTACTGACTCCTTGAGAAATGCTCACACAACATGAATCATCTTTTCCCTTTCGGCTTCAAAATGTCGCTTTGGAAAGTCACAGAAGGGAAGCCTGGGGACGTAGCTCAGGGGCACGGCACTAGCCTAGCACGTGAGGGACAAAAAGGAGACAGGAAGTCACATGAGGACACAGTCCCTGCTGCATGTCCCCACATTCTAAACGCTGTGTGACGCTCTGAGCACCTACAGGACTCTCTTCCCCTGTCTTCCACCCACACTCATATATAGAGGTCAGTCAGGATGAAGAACCCGTGGGTACAGTGGCCCCCGGAGAGGGTAGAAACATGCAGATGCCACCCCACAAGTCACATCTGGGAGGCATGTGGCACCACAGTCACCAGAAGGCAAGTCCAGAGCAGAAGTTCATGCTCTGCAGCTAAAGTTCAAGACACATGAGGAGCAGGGCTGGGGACGAGGAGAGAACCCAGTCTCTCATTATTCACTGAGTTGCTGATGAACATTTATGAAAAGCCTACTGTGTGCCTGCACTGGACATGGGAAGAGGAATGAGACGTGCACCTTGTTCTCCAGGACTTAAGTGCATCCTCACAGGCACGTATTTTACAACATCCAATTACAGCAGGAGTCTTCTTACCTGTCATTGCCAAGATAGAGCCTGGATTGGGTTTTGAAAAGTCATTTAAATCAGGGAATGGCTTTGTAAAAAGAACACATACCTACCTTCGATATTTTAATATAAAACTTATAAACATACTTTCATAGCCTGCTCTTCTGAGCAGGGCCAAAGGTTTTCTTTGCATTAAGCCCACCAGCGGACCCTCAAGGGGCCTCTCTGAGTCACCCCAATTCTGGGCTTCCAATCTCCATTATTCAGGTCTCATCGGAAATGCAGAAGTCAAAGATGCTTGCAAAGCAACCGGAGGGCACAAGTTTCCTAGATAATCATGCTTCTCATTCTCTCCCCAAACAGTGGTCTGAGACAGCAATTTTTTCCAAGTAACTAGCTGTATTAACGCTCACTGTTTGATAGCACCTCTCCTTTTGCACTCAGACTTCACTGCAATGTAAAATATCCCGTTAAAAACATTCTGATGTAGCTGCTATAAGCAGGTTTGGGAGTGAAGAGCTGACCCTCAGTGGGCATTTCATTCAACGGGTGGGAGCAGGTGCAGACAGGCTTGCTGTCTCACTGCCCATCAGCAATGACAGCAGCCAGCAGCAGTGACCTCTCCAGGGGCAGAGATGCGCACCTTTGGTCAATTTGGCTTAGTGAGGTTAATTAGAGGGCAGTTAAGATGCTCCACCTTACCCCAGGGATTTGCAGGGACAGAGAAGCGCTGGGGAGCCAGGAAAGACTGGTGGCATTTCAGCTGGGTCCCAGAGAATGACTCAAAGATGACTTCAGGTTTGTTAAGCAAACAAAGGGAAGAGAAGTTCCGGCAGAAGAAAAAGAATTTGCAACGACACAGAGGTACCAGGAGGAACCAGGGAAGCAGAAAGTTAAAGGAGTGGGCCCTGCAGCATGGACCAGCAGCGGGGGATGCCTGCCCAGGGTACGGACAGCCAGGACCCTGGGTCCTTCTCAGGACTGCAGAGGGAGTGAGTCTCTGAGACACCCCCAAAGGCATCTATGCAAGTTCAAATCAGCCTCTCTGATCTCATCTGTGGCTTTTGATCAGGCTTTTGCTCCTAGCCCCCAAAACTGATTCTCTGTCCACTCCAGCTCACCCCGAGTCTGAGGAAGGTCAGTGCATTAGAATCACAGGCAGGAGCGGGAGGAAGACGAGTCAGGAAGTGGGGATAGAGGCAAGCTGCCCGAGCACCTTCCTAAGACAGCGCCACGTGTCAAGCCTGGTTGGAACCTCCCCCTCCCCCCCGCCCCCAAGACTGAAGGAAATAAGAGCAGACTGGAAATAGGGGAAACCAAGCCCCAGCAGAGAGGAAGCGCCCAGGACACGGAGCAGGAGACACCCACCACGGTCCCTGGGACACCTTCAGGAAAGAGAAGAGAAGGGAGTGAAGAGATCCGCAGCACCTTCAGGGGCCTGGGGGCGGGGGGCACAGGAAACAAGAGTGCCGAGCGTGTGCGTGTGTGTGCATGCGTGTGCGTGCGCATGTGCGTGTGTGTGCATGTGCGTGTGTGTGCGTGTGTTTGTGTACGTGTGTGTGCGTGTGCGTGTGTGTGTTTGTGTACATGTGTGTGTGCATGTGCATGCGTACGTGTGTGCGTGTGTGTGTGTGCGTGTGTACCATGCACTGGGCCCGTGTGGGGAGGGGCCTGCGGACGCTTACCTTGGTGGGGATGCGCGCGGTCAGGAGGAAGGCTCTGCAGGACGTGAGCACCTGAAACACAGAAGCAGCATGGTCAGCACGCACGCCGGAGGGGGCCGGGAGGCCTGGGGTCGCCCACGCCAGAGCTGGAGGCTTGCCCCTGACAACCAGAAGAGCAAAGGCCCTGGACCAACGTCCACAGGGGACAAATCCTCCACAAAATCTCCAGATGAGAAGTCAGCCCGTGGCCAAAGGAGCAATGGGCCATTTCAGGTGACTACCCAGACGGGTGTCCTACGAGTGGTCAGGAGGCCATCCCATCAACCACAGACCTCCTAGAGAAGCCGGTATTCTTCCACACATCCCCAGCTCCAGCGCCACTCCCACGCTCCCCCTAGGCTCCAGCCGACACCACGTTCACCTAACACGGTGGAAACGCCGGGCGGGGTCTCCAGGAGCCTGCCCGGCCGCCTCCCTGCTGCACTTGCTCAGCCCCAGAGAGAACATTTATTAGGGCTTCCTTCCTATCCTGGCCGGTAACATCCTTCCATCCATCTGGTCCCACACGCCCTGGGCCTTCTTGACATTTTCCAAGGAACTTCCCTGTCATAAATCCCTACTTCGTAAGAGACCTGTGTGCTAAGAACAAAACCCGCACAACTGCGTAAGTCACTGAGCCCTCAAGTGGTTGGAGGACTTCTCCAAAGTCACATGGCTTTACCTAGACACCACCCAAGGCTCCAACTGCTAATCAGGGCCCAGGTGACCCAGCAGGTGTGCCTGGATGGCCAGCTCCAGTCTCCAGACCCGAAACAAAAGCTACGTTCTCTTCTATAAAATCTGCTGTTCCTGTTGTTGAAAAATCTACTAAGAGACAGATGAGGAGCAGGGGGTCAGGCAGCGGGGAGGGCCCGGGATGCACAGCCCAGTTCAAGACCTTCCCCTGAATGCCAGCATCGGGCCACTCACAGCACAGACTTGTGTCATTCGCACTATTTGGCTTTAGAAGTGACTCTTGCTAAGAAGTGGATCACTGGGCTGGGGATGTGGCTCAAGAGGTAGCGCAGTCGCCAGGCAGGCGTGCAGCCTGGGTTCGATCCTCAGCACCATATACAAACAAAGATGTTGTGTCCGCCACTAAAAAATAAATATTAAAAAAAAAATTCTCTCTCCTCTCTCTCTCTTTTTCTCCCTCTCCCCGCCCCTCTCTCTCTCTTTAAAAAAAAAAAAGAAGAAAATGACTACTGACAGTGAAGAACGAGACTCTCCATCTGTGACCGCCACAACCAAGAGCCAATCCCTGCTCTTCCCCTAAGCAAGAACCCTTGCTTTCTACCAAGACCCTCGAGGCCAGGAAGGAAGCAGCACCGGACGGGGCGCCGGCCAGGGAGGCAGAGAGGGAGCCGAGGAGCACGCAGGCAGGTGGGCGGGCGTCAGGCAGCTGAGCGCAGCAGCACAGCCTGCAGAACTTAGAGGACATTCTCAGGACAGACCATGGCTCAAAAGCACTAAGCATTTCAAACAATGTACCAGGAAGCATCAGCCCAAGAGCAGGCACTTGAGCAGGGTGCCCTGTGCTGCCCAGGCTGCAGGACATGTCCCTTGGTATAGCCTCCATTCGCTGAGTGACCCCACGTGCCACGAGCAGACGCCTTTGACCACACAGACACACACAGTCTCATGAAAGCCACATTAAAGCAACACCCCCATTTTATAGAGCAACCAGCTGAGACTCAGCAGTGACACTCACTCAAGGTCACACAATCAGGGCAGGGAACAGGATTCACTGGGGCCACCTGTTAACCCCAAAGCGGAGGTTCTTGATGACGGGGCCAGGTGGACACATTACCACACCTGCCTCCGCATGCTCTGCCCCTGGCACGTCACTGGAGCTGGGCGAAGATGTCACAGCCCAGAGCAGGCCACACCAGAAAGACCCACAGGCTCAAGGCTGCCCTCCTCAACAGCCCAACGGCGAAATTCTGAAACTGTCTTCCCAAATACAAAGTGCCCTGAACCTTCTGCCCCCTGTACCAAGCCGCCCTTGGTAGGGCAGCAGTAGGCAGGCAGCTGGGAGTCAGAGGCCCTTTCAGAAAGGGCTGGGGGTGTTTTGTTGCATGAGACACAGGCTCAGTAGGGGGCGTCCAAGTCAGAAGAGCAATGACAGTGACTTCAGACAGGGACAGAACAGGCAGCAGAGACCCCCAGGCCCTTGGCACAGGTCCGGTGAGCAGGTTGCCATCGACATTTGTCGTGGAACCAGGACTCATCTGCCAGGAAGAAGGTGTCTTCCCAGAAGGAGCCCATGCTCCACAGAGGACCTGGAGTCCCCTCCTTCAGTCGCCCCAGGACGCGCCCCTCTTTCAAGCCCAGCTCCTCGCCCAGGCTCACGCTCACGACTCTCCCTCCTCAGTCACAAAGAGGCACAGTCGTCAGACTCCCAGGGCTGCTACCTGCATGGTCCTCCTGAGAACCCCAAGTCCACAGAATCTCTGGACAGAATTTCAATAACAGCCACATGGTAAAACTCATCTGCCAGACAGGTTCCAATACCACCTGACCAAGCCCTGAATCCCGGGGTGGCAGCTGAGAGCAGGTCCAGAGAAACCGCCTCCCAGGGAGCTCCGGGCAGAGCCAGGACCAGAAGCTGGACTCCTCGCTCCAGCCCACACGCTCCACTCTCACCCGCATCAGCAGTGAGGGTCAACGCCAAAAGCCCAGGCAGGAACCTGTAGGCCCTTCGGTGTTCAGAAAAATGTCTTCAGCTCTGGGAACACCCCTCCAAAGTGGAATTCATCGCGCAGCGTCCAGGATCATCTGCGAGCTAATTCCTGCCCTGAGCTGTTTGGATGCTGTGTCGGTCACCTGACTCAACCCACGTGGGAGCCCTTCAGGGAACGGGTGCTGTCCCATTCTAGGATGGCGAAACTGAGGCACATGGAGAATGTCACTTGGCAGAGCTGGGATTCCAACCTGGAGGGTCTGGCTCAGGAGGTGGCACTCTGGCTCTCAGACGTCTCCAAGAACCAGATCCCTCAATGATTTGCACACAGGGGAACGAGGACAGGTCAAGGAACTCTGCAGCCTCAGAGTGCAGACAGGTGAGAGGACTCAATGGGATGTGGGGCCCTGGGGATCACAAGAAAGGGCCACCCCACTGGCCGTCCTGCCTGTTTGCCTTGGTCCCCAGCCAGTGTGTGTCTCATCTTACATCTGTCCACGTGACTCTGCACACACACCTCTCAGCCAGTCCTGTTCCTCCTCTCTGGCTCCTCCCGCCTTCTGGGACCCGCTCAAAGGGACCAGCTCTCTGCTGTCGCCGTCAGCACCCCCGCCACGTGCCATCTCTTCCTGCGGCGGGTGCCCTCCGCTGCCTGTGTCCTCTACAGGAATCACTTGGGAACATGGATTTTATTTACACCTGTTGAAAAGCAGACACCACCACAGCAACTCTGCACCCGGCAAGAGTGTCACATCGGACATGAACAGACCACAGGAGAAAGAGGAGCAGACACCTCTCCCATTGTCACACAACGCACACTCGGGTAATTAAATGATTACAAGGTCACCATGTGACTCTGACTAACAGGCCTAAAAATCGAATTCCAAAAACATGCACTGAACAGCTGGCATAGGGCAGCGGCGGCTCAGGGGACACACATGCTGCCCTCCCCACCCCCTGCAGGAAGGGTCGCAGGATCCACTGTCCTCTTAGCACTGCCACCACAGGGGACTTCTGGGACCGCTGGCAGAGCACTAACTGGGCTCAGTATGCTTAAAAGAAAGAGGCGGACAGAGCATTCCATGGCGTCCCCTCTGCGTAAGGCCAGGTTCCACACCACGTGCAGACACCTGACGCTCCAGTGGTGGCCTCTGCCTTCACCCTGACCCCAGCGGGGCTCGTGATGGGGCCCCTGTGTCAACCCTCTACAGGGGATGTAGGCACACGGTGTGCTGAGCGGGGCTCCTGCCAACGTAATTTGTTTGAAAAGAGACACATCCTGAGGGAGTGCAGCTCTGGAAGGCAGCAGATAAGCTGCAAAGGCCCGGTGCTGGCTGGTCCCCACTTCTGGCAGCCAGCTAGGTTCCCCAGAGGCACAGGACGGGTGTTAGAAAACGTGTAACAAGGTGGGAGTGAAATCGGGGTTCTGCAGAGTCGGCCCACCCTTCCCAGGACCCTCCCCACCCACCAGGAAGCACATGGCAATGTTCTCCAGCAAGAGCAAAAACTCCAAGGGCCGCTGCTTCACAGAGCCGTGCCTGTGGACGGCTCGGTGGACACACACTGAGTTGATCAGGGGGCCGCGCTCCCTGCTGGCTACACAGCCACGGCAGACCTGCCCCCTCAGCGGAGCCGCCAGGTAGCAGGCACTTCTACTGTAGAGCAAGGGAGTGTTCCATTTGCCCAGGACACTGGAGCCTCAGCACTGAGAATCTTCACCCCAGCAGCCCAGGGCTCCTGGGTGGCCACCTGCTTGGGTGTGTTGGACTTAAATTCTGGCCCTGCCACCTCCCAGCTGGAGAGCTGACAGAGTGGGCTAACTTCTAGCAGATCGCAGGCCGAGAGCAGCAAACTGGGAAGCCTCCGACAAGAGTGTGCAGGGCCTCCTCGGCTGGACCAAGCCAGGCTGGGCACCTAAGTAAAAGACACCTGTAGCTTCAAACCCAACCCAGCACCCGGATGCTGTGCTCAGCACCAGCCTGGACTAGAACCTAATAAGAGCCCCTTTGACTTGGATTCACAAAGTAAAATTACGTAGCTATAACTCCTAGATTTTTAAATAATGGTTTTTGTCAACAGCAAACAAAACCAAAAAGATACTAGGGCATCTCCTGAGGAGAAACTTTCAGCTCCACACTCATGCTTAGCCTTGAAGGGGAAGGATTTTCTTACAAAGTTTAAAAAAGCCACAAAAAAAAAAAAAAAAAAACAAAAAAAAAACACCTGGGGTGTCAGAGGAAGTGTGTGTTTGGCCAAGGAGCCTCCACCCCAGGGGCAAAGCCACCCCTGCCCTCCTGGGAAGGCCCACTCTCCCAGGAAGGCCTCAGCACACCAGCCCAGGCCCGCCCTGGCAACGCACGCCCTCTCCCTCCTACTGAAGTGCAAGCCGCAGCCCAGTTCCCCCGACAGGTCTCCATTCAACTTTTAACTTCAAACATTCACTTTGAAACATTTATAAAAACCCTTTGTAATGCTCAAACTCACAGTTTAGCAGAGAAGCCTGAACTTTCTTATGGAGAATGTAGGTCTGGGTTGGCCGCAGAATCCCCTCCTTGCACCTTTATTAAAAACCGAAACGAGTGCCTGCTTCAGCATCTCCCAGCCTGAGGCCTGAGGCTGCGCAGGCCACCCGTGAGCCCTGCGACACGCCTTCCGCGCAGACCCCAGGAGCACCTTTCCTTGAAAAGTGGGCCCCGCCAAACATTCAACAAATGGCGCCATGACCCCGGCATGTTCTCTAATTTACAAGCAAACTAAATGATGAATGCCACTTCATACACTGCCCGCTTTCAAACTCCCAGCTCCACGTGTGACAGGGCCATCGATCCAACTCAAACACACCAGGTGAGGGAGAGGCAGGCGGCCAGGCTCATTATCACCCGAGTGAGTTACCAGTGACAGACTCGGAGGGACTTGTGCAAGGTCACACTGGAAGTGGAGAGAATAAAATCTCTATCTTGGCTGTGAGCCTCCTAACAACACACAGCCGCGATGACCGACGTCCTTTCTGGCCAATGCACAAAGACAGACACTACCCCAGAGGAATGCGGGACGTGCATTGTTAGCGCACTCCCTGGCCCCAAGCACCACACGGGATGGGCAGCCGTGGGCGCACTGCCACACTGGGGGTGCCCCGGAATATGCCCTGCCGACCAGTGAGGGTCCGGAAGCTACAGCCCACGGACCGAATCCAGCCCCTGCCTGGTCCTGAAAATAAAGTCTGGCTGAAGCCCGGCCACAGCCCCTCGTCCACTGCCTGTCCTGCTCCCGCACACAGCCCAGGGCTCAGCAGATGTGTCACAAGGCCTACAGCACTAACCAGAAAGGGCTGTCTCAGGGATGGAGGGCAGACCTTGGGGCCGATTACCTGGGTTTGGCCCAGGCTTCAGCATTCACGCCCTACATGACCCAGGGCAAACCACGGAACCTTCTCTGCCTCGGTTTCCTCCTCTGACACTAACAGAAACGCCGGCACCCAGCTTCAGAGCTGCGGGGCTAACTCCCTCATCTTCTGTGCAGTGCTCACCAAGAGCCTGCACCTGGGGTCAGCTGTGCCATGTCCACTGTCCTTGCTTCTGTGTTTGTACTAGTGTTAAACTGGAAAGGGGTGTCTGGATTGGACCCGAGTGAAGCAGCCAGCTGAGTGACGAAACCCTGAACAAGGCCCAACCTCTGCGGGTCTTAAAAGCGGCTGGCGCAGGCCTCCATGCTCCTGTCCTATGCTCTGGGATTCTCCCTGATCCAAGGCCATCCTCCTCTTTGGCTCCAGGGGGTTTCTAGGGTGACAAGGCCCTGGTAAATGTTGCTGAAAGGACCCGAGCCGGCCAGGTCCCTGCTCTCTAGAACAACAGATGCTTGCGCCAGGGGACGAGAAGCCACGGTGGCCGGTTTTCCGTGCCAGTGCCTAGCACAGGGGGTGTTCATGCACTGACACCTGTGCAAATCCATTTCTTCTCACCTGGTTATTTCTGCTGTCCTGCAGAAACGGGATGGGTACCCACAGTTCAGAGCGGGTCGCGTCGTCCTTATTGCAACCTTGGGACGCATTATCAAAGCAGGAGAGAAGCAACCTCATTTTTCCACAGCTACTTCACAGCATCCTCTGTTTGAATGTCACTACATATGGGATCCTCTTCAAAATACCAGCTGAGAGGAACTCCTGGAATCTGCCACACCTGCTCTTTGAAAACGTTACCCTCGTAAGGGCAGAGCAAGGAGACGGGGTTCTTACAGACAAGGCTCCCGTGACAGCTTGCAAGCAGCAGTGGCCGTCTTCAAACAGGGGGTGACTAAGTCCTAAGAGCTGTCAGGAGCCATGAGAGAAGACGAGTCGGACCCCGGGCTCAGTCCCACAGCACCAGGTTTCACAATGCCAGACCCCACAGCCCTGGGTGAGCCTGGGTGGCAGGTTACAGCACGCCCCCCATCATCGCAGCCATATCTGTCTGAAGTCAATTCACAAACAGCAGAGGCACGATTGTTCGAGGAATACAGAAAAAGCACAACAGGATTTCAGCCTTGACACTGATCACCAATGCACGCCGTGCTGCTGCCCACCACCCTCTGTGAGCCAAGGGATACTGGGCAGGTAAGTCACTTCAAGTCTCCCAGCCCCAGTCTCCTCACTTCCAAGTTGGGGACACAGGTATCCCAACACGAGAACCAGAGATGACCTACTATGTGCTCATCTGTGAGGACACTGGTGTCCAAGGAGCCCTTACAAGTGTCCTCGGACAGAATACAGCTCTGCAGGACCCACAGGGAAGAAAGACCAGGCCCGTCGAGGTATGGGCCAACACGCCAGTTAGAAACAGCCACGCCCTGAGGCCAGCTCCTCTCGGACCTGTCCAGCACACACCGTCTCCAGCACGTGGCCGGGGTCAGCGAGGGGAGCCTATCTAAGACTGGAAGGGATGCTCCATTCCCACTCGGGGCTCTGGCGTGAAGGAACCACAGGCCTTGGACACAGACCAATCTAGATGCACTTGCCAAATCCCCACGATCTTTACTAACTACCCAACCTCTCTGAATCCTACCTGTGTCACCCCAAAGTGAACTCCAGGACAGCGGCAAGGATCAAATGGGGTGTGTAAAGGGCCTGGCACTACGTCTCTCACACCTGTACACACTGCAAACTTGATTCACAGACGACGCTCAGACTGACTGAAAACCTCCCTAGCCACCCCACTCTGTCACCCAGGGACGATGGAGGCTGCACTCGGTCACCCAGGCACTGGCTTTGGGAGCTAGACAGCCTGGCTGGAGTCCAGCTCCACCACTCACAGGCACGGCTGACCAGGGAGGCCTCCCTGCGCCTCCCTCCATGGTCTGTAAAGTAAGGGACACTTATCCCACCGAGGGTGAAATCAAGATCACGCCGGGTCACCCACACAGGGTGCTGGAACAGCACTGGCTCTGCCACACACCCCGGAGGCTTGGACCTTCTTGTCCACTCAACACACCCTGGGCCTGTCATGGCTTGAAACTGCGCCAACTCGGGGGTTCTCTTCAGTGTGTTTTTTCCTGCAGGGCTGAGTACCAGACCCAGGCCTCAGGCCGATAGGCAGGCGCCCTCCTCAGCTACACGCCAGCCACCTCTGGGACTTCCATTCAGGCACCAGCTCTCTGCCCTCTCCTCCGAGGCTGATACACAGGACACGGGGCGGGCATCACTTAGAAGCTGGTTAGAAATGCAGAACCTGAGGCCCCCGCCAGACCTGGTGAGTGAGAATCTGCATCTCACTGAGATCCCCCGGGGGGTCCCTGTGTGTGTTACAGCTAGAGAAGCCACAGAGGCCCTGGAAACGGATTCCTCACTCGGCTCCTCCCACCCTCGGCTCCCTGTCCCCTGGCAGCACGTCTCCCCCAGCCTCCCTGTCCATCAGCACCAGCTACCTTTGCCCCACCAAATCCGGGCTGAAACCCCTCCTCCCTGGTCCACACCCTCCACCCGCGTGTCTGCCCTCTCACTTCCCACGGACAGCCGCAGCCCTGGCCAAGCCCAGCTGGCTGCCCGTCCCAGACCTCCTCCCAGGCTCAAGAGCAGCCGGAGGACAAGGTCACCCGGCCAGCTGGCCCCTCCCCGTGCCCCTGGGAGGATGACTTAGCCGCCGACTTCAGAGAAACAGAAGTTACCGGAGAGGATCCACTTGCCGTCCACTCCAAGCCTCCACAGCTGCCTGCACGTCCACTGAAGGGCTGGGGGCCGGGAACCCTGCCCTCACCTGGGCCCTGGCCACTGCAGGAACACGGAGCAACCAAACGCACTCCTCCTCCACAGAGAGACAAGTACATCTAGACTCGATCCTTGGAGCCTACACAACTCTTGTTGTCCCCTCCAATCCCCTCTCCCTTTGAGCACAACTTCCCAACAAAAAGGATTAAACTCAGGGTCTTTATTTTCTCACGTCAAATTCACTCGTGATGCTCAGACCTGGCTTCTGACCCACAGCTCCATTTCCTTTGCCGAGGTCCCCCTCATCTTGTCTGCTAAATGCACTGTATGCCTTTTAGCATCCTCTAGCTAGGTTTCTCTGTAGCGCTGGGCACAGCCCTTCATGCTTGACACTGTCTTTCCCACAGGTGTGCACCCCTCGGTCATCTCTGGTTGCATGTCCACTCCCAGCTGTCTCCACTCCCACAACCTCCATCAGTCGCACGAATCCCCTGTTCACACACAGACCAGACCTCTCTCAGAACATCAGATCTAACTAACTGGTCTGCACATCTCTCCAACCTGTAAACTCTGAACATCAACGACTAAACTCGAGGTCTTTCTTCCAGGACCTGTCCCTCCTCCAAGCCCCTGCTCAGTGACAAACACAGCCATCCAAAGTTTCTCTAGCCCAGAATCCAGGCACTGTCACCTCCACCCCCTGTCTGGAGACCTCCAAGTGCAGGCAGCCTGCCTACCTACACACGTCTCGTGTGCACCCTCGTCACCTCCTGGTCCAGTTCGGGGAGCCTTCCACAGATGCCCTCGGTCCCTCAAGTCAATTGCCTATGAAAGACCTAAACCTGACCTTCAAGAGACCCACATGGAGTCAGGTCCCTTCTCTGCTGGCCCACTGGGCCCTGCCTGCCCCCTGAGCCACACCACACCCCGGCCACACTGGATGCAAGTGAGGGGTAGCCTCCCATGGCGAGGGCTCCTGCCCAGCCGGTCCATCCAAAGCATCCCATCCAAAGCTGTCCTTTCCCCGCTAGCTGGACCCAGCCCCCGAGTCCGCCTTCAGGTACCACCTGGGACTTCAAGTCCAGTGCCTCGCTTTCCCTGTCACGCTCTCACACTCTTCCTCACAAACACATATGGTCATTTCAATTATTCGTGGGATCCTACTCTTAATACCCACCAACCCCATCAGACGGCAAGGTGCCTGGGAGTCCCACCTCTGTCCTGTTCAGAGCTCTGTTTCTCAGGGCCCAGTGCAGTGCCCAGCACAAGGGTGGTGCCCTGTACCTGCTGAGCGAGTGAACACAGCCTTGCCATTCTTCCAGTGTCCACTGAGAACTCTCAGGACTCTAGGAGGCCATAGGTGCTCCGATCTGCGAAGCCGATGATCAGCTTCAGTTCTGCCTGCTTCGCCTGCTGCCTCTCGCTGACTGACACATCCTTCCTCTTCCCTTAGTGGTCACATCCTAAAAGGAAAGTACCTAAAAACCTGTTGTGTGCAGATTACCTCGACCTGCTTCAAACCAATCACCACCTAACTCCCAACTCCCCTGCCAAGATATAGAATGAAGAAAAGATAAGCTACCGGAGCAAAGGTGTACAAGTGCCACCTGCCGACCTCCCGCCCTTGCCTACTGGGTCCCAGGAATGAGTCCTTTAGTTACAGGAGGACGGCTCCAGCTCTCCCCTTCTGCAGCTCTGGGGCTGGGGTCCTCGCATCAGCAACAGATGCCGGGCAGGTGAAACCTACTTTAATGGAGGATTTCAGAGAGCTGAGGGAAATATCTTGATTTTGCCCTTGATTGTGTCAATAGGGCAACCGAGTCAAATCCAGAAAAGTCAGTTTATAGAGAGTGGATCAAGGTACCGAAGGGGAAAACTTGTACAATATATAGAAATGATCATGATTTATTTCAGTGACCATGAATTTTAGTGACAAGGCCACCTACCTTTTAAAACCAGGACCTACTGAAAGGGCAAGCTAATGGGAGCCATGTTGTTATTTTTTTTAAACAGCATGTTTTTATCTCTGGAAGCTTCAGGTGGATGAGATCGGGCTAAGCGCTTGAGGGAAACAGGAACACTGCTTACCTGTTGGAGGAACCAAGCACCTGGCCAAGTGGCTCAAAGTTTCAAGATAAACTGTGGAGCCTCAGGAGCAGCTCGTTAAAGCCACACGGAGCTGTCACACAGAGAGCAAGTGAGGCGCAGACGGTGCTAGCAGCACCCCGCAGCCGAGCCTCCTCTCCCCTGCCAGGTGGGAAGCAGCTAAGGGTAAGTGACCCCCTTTACTGCTCCCAGGCATTCCCCTCTGCGTCGGACAGGCCAGGCGCCCGACTGGCACAACCACTTCCTCGCATGGGGCAGGGACATTCCGCCTATTTCTCAAACTCATCACTGTCCCTCCAACACGCGGACTACGTGGGTCCTCCACCCACGGCTCTGCTGCCTCAGAGTGAACCCAAGCCACGCAGCCCTGCCCCAGAACCCAGAGCCCCCCTCCTGCCTCCTCTGAGTGCCACATGATGGCAGAGGACTGAGCAGCCCGCGGGGACAGGGCAAACCTGAAAGGCCAACACCCAAGCTGGCTGCTCCCTCTCGCCAGCTGTCCCCAAGGCCCTGGTTCAGCTCCCCGGTGTGGCCCTGCAAGCCTGAGAAGAGGAACAGAGGGCCTCAGGGGGGGCAGGAACAGAGCCTGAACCCAGGGACCTCAGTGGGCTGACGCAGGGATGCCAGGGATGCGCCTTGTGCTTCTCTCTTGCTAAGACCATCTCAGTTAGATCACGCTCTTTGTTTCCAAATACACTTCTCCAACTCCCTTTAAAACGCACTATTCCATCCTCTTCCCTCTCTGTCACTAAAGAACCAATTCCTTCATTCATTCAACAAAAAACTGAGCGCCTACCTGTTGGTGACCTCTGAGGGGAAAGACCCCAGGCCCTGCCCACGGCCATTCCTATTCTACTGGGAGAGAGACCTTACGCACAGGAGTCGGACACGGGGGAGGAGGAGGAGGAGGAGGAGGAGGAGGAGGAGGAGGAGGAGGAGGAGGAGGAGGAGGAGGAGACGGTGTTGAGGGAAGAGGGCTCTTGCTGTGGGGCTGGGAGCAGGCTGTCGGGGGTGGCTTGGTGAGACCTCGTGGAGTGATGGTGGGAAGGTCTAAAGGAAGAAAAGACTGGACCAAGTGGGCACCTCAGATAAGAGTGACCCACAGAGGGGACAGCAAATGCAGAGGCCCTGTGTTGACAAACCCGTATTAATTGGAGGCGGAAGAGGATGCCACAGGGCTTGAGAGTGCAGAGGCCAGGTCATGACCTGGACAAGGGGAGCCGTGACACTCAAGGGCTGGCTCTGCCTGCTGTGCTGAGAACAGACTGAAAGTGCCCAGGAGGGCACGGGCGGAAGCAGGGAGCCAGGGCAGGAGCAGCTGCAGCCATTTAGGGAGGTGTGCAGGCCGTGGCGAGCCCTGGGAACAGGGAGAGGCGGGCAGGCTCTGGTGTGCACTGAGGTGGAGCCCTGTGGGGGTGTTAACAAGTGCATTGGAATGAAAGAGAGGATTCCCTTGTTAGAGGGGACACTTCATTCACACTCATGAAATACCACACAACAATCAAGTTGGCATGATTAACTGGCTCCTAGATTGGTCTCCTAACGTGATGCCTGTAAAGTAAGGGATTTTTTTTCATGAAAGAAGTGAGAACTGAAAGCACAAAAATGGTTCCAGGACCTTCTGAAGATTATCAGATTAAAGGCATGTTCGCTCTCGGCACAGGAAGAGAGTCTACTGGAGCTGGATCCCCACCCCGTGCCTCAGTGATTTCAAACACACACCGGAGACACAATAATGTAAAACAAGAGTCCACTTAAATTCTAAAGAGCAACCAAGGGAAGGGGAGGGTGGCCATGTCCTCTGGCCTCTTCTCATCCCCTCTACAACAGCCATCTCTCATGGAGCCTTCTGGAAAGTTCTATGTTTGCACATCCTGAAACTGAAGCAACTAGCCACAGGTGGCTACTCAAACATTTTGAGGGGCTAGTGTGACTAGGTAACTGAATTTTTTTATTAATTTTATTTAAATTAACACAGTGATTGTGGCTAGAGGCTATTGTATTAGACTGAGAGCTCCAGAAGTCTCTAAAGTTACTACTCAACAAAACACTCATGAATCACACCCTTTCCTCTTGAATTATATAATAAGGGTAAGTACAAAATAGATTCACAGGATCTGAAAGTATATGTTCTTTTTACTATCGTCTTCACCTACCATTGGATTCTCCCATTTCTGCCTGTACTGTTGGAAAAGAAATGATATCTGACTTGGTCTTAACAGTTTTTTAAGCCTGTTTCATTAATGCAACTCTAACATTTTAGAGGTCATCCATCATTCTAGCCATGTCATTCAGAAGGAGGTTTCCTTCCCTGACGTGTATTCAATGCTAACATTTTAAATGTCACATAAAAATAAAGACAGAAAAGTCTTCCTGTAATTGAAGTACCCTCCTGCTCCCAGTTCAAAGCACTTCATGGTATCAGTTATCTCGTTTTTCCTGCCAAGATCATGGTGAAAAGGCTACTACTGGCTGATCTCACGATTTTTCAGTTGAAAAAAAAAAAAATCAAGGCAGAGAAAGATTAATTACAGTCCGTTCTCACAGAGTAAATCTACAGCTTAATCAGAAAAAAAAGGAGGAGGACTCAGGAAGGTAAGAGGAGGAGAATTACTTGAAAATGAGAAAAAAAGAAAACCACGTGCAAATCCTTCGCTGCCTAATCCCGGCGGGCGGGAGCCAGACTGGTTCCGGGGATCGCTGGCCAGGAGGGGAGGCAGCGGCACTGTCACTTTGGCCCCTGGTCTCAGCCCTCCACAGGCCCCACGAGGCCCTGAGGCTTGCACAGACGCTGGGCCCAGCAGCAGTGAGGAGGGAGAGGTGGGCGGCGGGGACCAGGGACAGGGCGGAAGCCACTGATCATCACTGAGTCCTACCAGGTTCCAGTGACAGGGCAGCCCTGGTGACTGATCTCCTGGCCGACAGCTGGGGAGCTGAGCTTTCTTTAATCTTGCCTTTGAAACACTCAGGCTAACCCCAGTTATGTCACTGAACTGCATGACCCAGGAGATTAAGAGGGCGTTCAGTGAGTTCAGCGCTGATCTTTGCAGTCATCAGCTAAACTTCATCATTTTGAGAATGAGGGAATTTGAGTCCCAGGAACACTGACACTTGCAAAAGAACACGATTTCACCAGCAGACAGACCTGAGCAGCCGTGCCATGTCACTACGACGCATGGGACTGAATGAGCAGGGAGTTGTGTTGTTGTTGTTTGTTGGGTTTTTTGGTTGGTTTTTTTTTTTTTTTTGGGGGGGGGTACTGAGAACTGAACCTGGGGTGCTCCACCACTGAGCCACATCCCCAGGCCTTTTTTATATTTTATTTAGAGACAGGGTCTTGCTAAGTTGCG
Organism: Marmota marmota marmota; assembly: GCF_001458135.2. NCBI lineage: Eukaryota > Metazoa > Chordata > Mammalia > Rodentia > Sciuridae > Marmota > Marmota marmota. The sequence continues at coordinate 19,041,280 of NW_025999913.1, read as the reverse complement.
GAGGTTGGCTTTGAACTCTGATCCTCCTGCCTCACACTCCCAAGCTTCTAGGATTTAGGTATGCACCATGTATGAGCAGTTTTTAAAAAGTTGACAGCCCTTACTATGTGCTCCAACATGTTCCTAGAAACTTTACAATTAGAAAAGCTACAGGATTTTTTTGTGTGTGGGGGGGGCGTAATTCCCCCATGGCCAGGGTGTTAAAATTAGCAGCCACATTCCTAAGTGACATTATGAAATCAGAGCTGAGACACAATGTCAGAAAAACAAAGACAAGCCAACATAAACATTAAAATAAGTTTCCGTTGTACCCATCAGTTCCTGTGAAATAAATATACTAAATACGCTAAATATGGGAACAGACTATGTGTCAAAATGCAAGAAAAGTGTAAAACTAGAGGTATATCATAAATCTATACCAAAATGAGTACGTCAGCTATTGATCTTTGTTTTGTTTTGTTTTTTAATTGAGAGGGTTTCTCCCTGAGAATTCGGGTTGGCCTACTCTGCGTGGGTCCCTTTGATGAGCAGAGACATCCAAACTGCTTCCCACCTTAGCAAGACTCACAGGCAGATCCAGGAAGGGGCTTTGCCTGCTCCAGGGTGACGGGGAAGACGCTGTGGTGACTGGGTTTTGAAAAGCTGAGGTACCACAAGTTAGAGTCTGCTCTGCAACAGTCACCTGCCCGAGAAAGGCCCACACCCGCTTCCCTGGCTTGGCTCGGCTGTTGGTTCTTTGGTTTCGGGGTTACTCTTGTGGTACTGGGGAATTAACCCAGGGGCACTACCACCCCTGTTCTTTTCATTTTACTTTGAGACTGGGTCTCACTTAAGTTGCTGGAGGCTGGGCTTGATCTTGCGATCCTCCTGCCTCAGCCTCCTGAGTGGCTGGATTTACTTGCGGGCACCACCATGCCTGGCAAAAAGGCAATGTCTTTGAAACCTGTCAGGAATGGAGAGGCATCACCTTGTCACATTTAAGCCTGTGAGTGAGGAGCCCTTACCCTCATGCTGTGAATGAGTCATGTTCTTCTAAGACTTGAGAGATTTAGCTTAAGTTGTCCCAAGGACACTTGGTGTTAGAATCTGAACCCACAACTGTCAGTTGATAAGACCATGTTCCTGCAGCACCCCAGGAATTGAGCCTCTCTCTCTGGATGCTCCTCATGGGCACCGCAAGCCAGCCCTGGGACTCGAGTCCTGTGCAGGGGCCCTGGTGGAGGACAGTCTGGACTGTCCCCTCTGCACAGTGAACAGGATGGCTGCTGAGAACCAGCGGCTCCGTCGCTCTGGGATTTGGGGAGGAAGGATTCCTGACAGGGAAGCATGTTCATCTCCCCCCAAAACAGACTAAGTCACTGTGAGACAGTGAAGCCACCTGAGACTGAAATATGTTACTCAGGTATTGTCCCTGTGGCCCGGCCCTGGTGAAGCCTCTGGTGAGCTCTGTGACTCTCTGACCCATGTGGACTCTGGAAAACCATGTGGAAGTCACTGAAGAATGCAGGTGTGCCGCTTAGGATGTGGGTTTGTAAGTCACGAAGCAGACAGGCTTCAAACAGAAGGAACCACTGGATTCCCCGCAAAGGCAGAGCTGTGCGGCTCCTGGGCAGGGAGTGGGCCAGCCTGGCGGGGTGCACCTGAGGAGGAAAAGCCTGTGCCGGCGCCTCACCCAGGGAGGAGCCCCAGGACAAGCCCACGGTGCAGCTGCTCCCCCTGGCTGGAGTCCACCAACAGGAAGGCCAGGCTGGCGTCCTGCTCCTCCTGCCTGTCACCTGCAGCTGCCGGGAGGAGGCTGGGAGGGCCTGCAGGGCTCAGGCAGGGCACACACAGAGCCCACGGCACACGGCAATGAGCGCCAGGGGCCCAGGTACACCGCTGCTTACTTGTATAAACAAGAAGTTAGAAAGCCACGCTATTTTTTAAACTTTGAAACAGGAAAAAATCAGAACAGAACAGGACTGCCCGCCCCCTGGTATTCCTCTTTGCCACCAGAATACACGTCCTGCAGCCAACAGTCACGTGAACACCCACACGACGGTCACCAAGCACAGCCTCCTTCCACTGGATCTTCTTCTATCATTTTCTTTTAATTATTATTTTCTAAATCTTATAAACCCTTGTCCAGCCCAAAGAAGCCAGTGTCCTGGCTTCGGAAGCAGGACATCTAGATTCCTGGTGGCTTTCCCTATTTACTGTAGGGATCGCCTCTGTCTGGATGTATGTAAACGCTCCACTCCGCCTTCCACCCACGCTGAGCGCTGGGTCCCACGGTACCCTCCAGGGGAGCTCCCCACACCCCCACCCACCCCAGCAACCTCACCCTTAAGGGCGTGGGGTCCTCCAAGCCAGGGGCCTGCAGATGCGCAGACCCCCATCCACACCACAGAGGTGAGCCACCTGGACGAGTCCTGCTCCCACTGGGGTTGAATGTTCCTCTTCAGTAACTGAGATGAGGAGGAAAGAACCCTGAAGGACAATATTTCTTAAGGGATAAGATGCCTTGTGAAATGCAATTAGATACACCTTCCCATAAATGGTCTAAAAGCTGCCATCAATCATAACATATTTCACGCTAAAAGTAAACATTCCTTGACACATTTCCCCCAAAACCATTTTCCTCTACCAAGGCACAAGGAAATAAATCTGTGACTTAAGACATTTCCAAGTAGGTATTGCTCCTTTGCGGGAATAACTGATCTTCTCATAGATGCTCCAAAGAAGCCAGTGTTTCTGAATAAAGGTTTCTTTTAAGTAAAATCAGACACGTAATGTCTGATCGTTACTTATTAAAACACTTCATGTCTAGCTATTCCAGTAAAATCATTTACATGAGAACCTCAGTCCCTCCAGCAACTCGAGTGGCCTGTCCATTCGACTGGCCCCAAGGAGACCAAGATCTAATCCCTTGCATAACCCCCGCCTGCACCAGAGGGGTCGCTGGCCCAACCTGGGTCACTCGGAGCTGCCCAGGCTATTTTTCATATTCTTAAATGGGCTCTTACTCCATTCATTCTATAAATTAAAGGGGTGGGGGGGATGCTTGCCCAAGCCCATGTGACGTCACGCCCCCAAAGGGAACAACATTGAGTAGATCATTTCACCTCTTGTGACTCAACTTCTTTTTCTGTAAAATAGTTACACCCCTCAGCTCCTCAAGCCATCGTGAGGACTGAATGACCTCCAAACCCATCACTGTCACTGCGGGGAGACGACAGGGCCATCCATGGTGGGAAGGGCCCAGGCCCTTTCTCAGTAAGCACAAGCTCTAAACACTGGACAGCAACAGAGGAAGGCACTAGAATGTGGGCAGGAGAAGCCAGGAGGTCTGTGGAGGATCGCCGTAAGGCTCTTTCAGCAGAAGAATGAGATCCAGTAGAGGAGTGGCCTGCAGGACCCTCGCCTGCGTGTTCTGACACCATCCCCATGAAACTCAAAAGTGAGGACAGAAAGACAGTCTGCTGAGGTGGCACAGGGTCTCAGCTCTCCAGGCCACTGAGGGAGCCCCCACGATCCCCCAGGGCCATGCTTGTGAGACCCACTCCTACGCTTCTCTCCATAGGGGAAACCAACCTTCTGCCTCATCCCTGGCTGAGGACACAGGGAGGGAGGGAGGGAGGGTCATACAGAGGGAAGGAGGGAGGGGACATCAGGAACATTACTTTTTGTTCACTCCATCCAGACTCTAGTGGTGCACATCTGTAATCCCAGCGACGCAGGAGGCTGAGACAGGAGGACAACAAGTTCAAGGCCAGACTAGGCAACTTAGTGAAACCCCGTCTCAAAATGAAAATAAAAATTGCTGCGGATGTAGCTCCACGGCCAAGCACCCCTGGGTTCAGTTCCCAGCATGGCAAAATGAAAACAAAACACCCCTCTACACAATACAGATTGTAAAGAGCAGCTTTGTTTTTATTAAGATTAAATAATATTTTCTGACTTTAAAATCAACATTATTAGACAACTATGTTACTTTTTGCCAAAGGAAACTTCGTTTTATTAGTTCACATATTTTCTACGTGTAGATATGAGCAGCCTTTTTCCCCCAGCTCAAGAAAGACTGATTTTGCAGAGGTACGGAGCGCGGCCTGCGTTCACAAGAAAGGTGAACCTTTCCATCAAGGATTGCAGCTGTCCCTGGTGTCAGTCGGCAGAAGAGTGGTGAGCAGCTGACAAAACATGTCACACAGGAGCAGTTGACGGAACCAGGTCTGTTTAGCATGTAGGAGGAAAGACCCAGGGGTGACAGAAAGCAGTCGTCAAACTTGGGCAGGGCTGTGTGTGTCGAGGAAGGATTGTTTTTTTTCCTGTGGAACCAGCTGAGATCAACGTGTAGAAGTTACAGAGAGAAACGCCTTAGCTCGCTAGAACAAAGACCCCCAGGGCAACTAGCGACGGGGAGAGAGGGGGCTGCAGTGAGGCCAGGCTCTCTCCAGCGGTGGCCTTGGCAGGAATGTGACACGCAGGTACAAGCCCAGGCTGCAGTCCCTCAGAAGTTGTGGGCCCCGACGATCGCATGCACACCTATGGGACCTTTGCAGGTGGACAGGGTTAGCCATACGTGGTCCCCGTGGCACGCCACCCCACACAGGCTGCCTAAGGTGAACCCCAAATATGTGTAAAGCAGAAGTATAGGTAGGAGCTCATTTCTAACACTACGGCGTCTCTGACCATAAGGAAGAGGATGTGGACACGCCAGGGGCAAATGCTTTGGTTGTGAATCTAATGGCTGTTGGGTACAAGAGGAGCTGGCGAACTGGCCCAGACGGACTGTGCCAGGTGCCAGGTGCTGTGTGCTGTAGTCCATCCACGTCCTGAGGAACCTGCACTGGTGTTCCACGCAGTGTCCCCGAGCCACCTGGGTCAGCGTGCCCTTGCTCTGTGGCTGCTGCAGTGGAGGGGCTCTTCAAATGGATAGCTCCACCTCACTACACTGGCTCGTTACATGTAGACAGCCGCGGGTGGCTGCTGGTCTCCGTATTGAACAGTGAAGCGTCAATGATCCCTGGCAAGGCTGTGAAAGGAGAGAACCAAACTCCAGCCCAGGCCCAGCCCTCCAGCTCCAGGAGGCTCTGGGTACACGCAGTCCAGAGTGTGAGAAGGGCAGCGGAAGGTGCCCAGGGCTTCTGCCAAGGACGGCCGTCTAGCCAATCACCATCCAGTCATCCGCGCCCAGGACCCACAGCCCAGTGGCCCTCCACCCTTTAAGGCCCAGGGGTGGGTTCCCTGTTCAAGTTCAGCAGCATACTGGCCAACCTCCCCCGAGCGATGACCTGTGAGGAGCCATGCTGGGTGGGAAACGCCACCAGCCACCTACCCTCACACAAAGACGTGACTGCCACCTACATGAATCAACAGTGGATACGAACAAGGACACTGCTCCTGCGGGGCCCTCTGCAGTCACCTCCCTCTTAGGAAATCTCCGTCATATTTATTTTGGCTTTTATGTCAAATTCAGCAACCAGACATAAAAGCTGGGGCTGCAGGTGTAGCTCGAGGGTAGAGTGCGTGCTTGGTGGGTACCAGGCCCCGGACTCGACCCCACATCGAAATAAATTAATTAATGAAAACTAGCTGGGGATGAGGCCAGCAGCAGAGGCTTGCCTAGCAAGGCCCCGGCTTCAACTCCCACACCACAAAAGAAAAGGTAAAAGTTTAAACAATTTTTGAAATCTCTTGTTTAAAAAAAAAAAAAAACAGATACTGTCCGTGGCAGGCATCTTACAGATGTTCAGGCCAAGCTGGCGATGAACCCACAGACATCTGTTAGTCACATGAATCACTGCAGTGCTAGGGAACAGGACTTCAGAACAGTGACAGGGCAGCGTGCGGCCCCGCTGAGCATCCTGCTTCAGGAAGAAGCTCACAGTCCACCCAGGAAAATGGTGTTATTTTTGCAGTACTCTTTGGCAATATTTTACTGTTGTTTTTTTTTTATTTTAATTTGGCAATTGTCACCAGGAAACTTAACCTATTAAGGCAGTGGACTGCTTAGCAATGAGAGAGAGAGAGAGAGACTCTCCGGCACTGGGTGCCACTGCAGCGAGGGCCACTTGGGAAGCGTCCCGTGCAGCGAGCTCCGTGTCGGTGGATTCCTGACTCCACGCACCTGCGCTCTGCACAGCCCTGGCACCCGCAGAACACGGCCCGCAAGCGCTGCGTGGCTGCCGCCCCACCATGAGGAGCCTGGGCCCTGCTGGGGGCGGGGGCCTCTGAACTTACCCTTCCCCAGGCTGACCCTGTCTGTCTTTGGAAATGTTTCGTGCCTCATCTTAACCCAAAGTACTTCCCCTTCCCTCAAGTAACCTCAAAGAACCACACTTTCTGTCATGGGGAGAGGAGAAAGAAAGGAGCCCTCTTTCTGGACTGAGCCTCCTCATCTCTTGCCCACAACCCTGACGTCATCTCCCTCTACTCCTCTCCACTCCACTCTGATGGTGTGTGCTGACCGTCTCACATCACTGCCCACTTGGGGAACACCCTTCTCTCTCCCACCCTCCATCACGTTGGAATGTCCTCCTGGCTCCTAAGGTCCCCACAGCCAGACCCACAACACCTGTTCAGTAGGTCACTCCACAGTGCTCAGCAGGATCCGCCTGGACTTCAGGGCCTTCCCTGCACCAGCTCCCCTTTGCCCAGGCCCCTGGAGCAGGAGGGGACAGTGAGGAACGGCTCTGGGCTCTTCACCCCGGTTCCCGGCACAGAGTGCTGAGCTCCCTGGGCTCTCCTGGTGTGAGAGGCGCATCCTGAAGGTCACAACAAGCCCTTTCAATCACATGAGTTCAGGCCCATGAGGGGTTCTTGGTGGAGCCCACGGAACCTTCCAGTTAAGAGCTGGTGGTTAGAGAGGTGGGATTTTCAGCAACCTCACTCCCAACCGCTGGGGGTAAATCTGAGACAACCATCCATGGCCGAGGGTTAAGCTGACAATGACGCCATAATGTACCCTCCCAAAACCTAAGTTTGGGGGTACTACTAGGAGGGGGTACACCTGGAGAGGGCCCGGAGCGCCATGCCCGCTCCTGTGTCTCACCCTACACAGCTCCTCCTGTAGGCTGATGCAGGTCGTGTCCTTTAGAAGAGACTGGCCACTGGACACTGGGTCTGTGAGCCACTTTGGAAATCCGTGAGCCCAAGAAGGCTCAGCTGTACCATCCATGGGTCAGAAGTACAGGAGGCCTGGACACACAGTTGGCATGGATCCTGGGGACAGTGCACAGGCTGAGCCCTCAGGTGGGCGGGGTCTGCACCGATTCTGAGTAGTATCACTCAGTCACCCACTTGGTGTCTCAAGAGTTGAAAACTGGTTGTTGATGTGGAAAAAATGCAGACATTTGTTATCAGAAGTTGTGAATAGTAACAGATCGCAGACCCGCCCAGTCTGCAGGCCAGAAGCTCAGCCCATGAGCACACCCCAGGGGATGCCAGACTGCAGGGGACGATCTCTTACGAGTGTTTTCACCTCTGCTGGAACACAGCCCTGTGCAATCTGGTAGGGCTGGTTTATAATTTGGCAGGACACAGAGAAATTCAAAGACTGAACTTAAGTGACTGAGTAAAAACTATAAAGGGCAGGAAAACACCATCTCTTGACTCATCAGGACTGGGAATTTTGACAACTAAGTCATTAAGCTATTTTCACCATTTGTAAATTTGTCTAGCAGGCTTTCTCTAATGGCACACAGATAAAGAGGCGAAAATACAGCAAACACCCATGCACAATAAGAGAGGAGTGGGACCCAGGTCCCTCGGCAATGCAGGAGTCCCCATCTGGCAGTAACGAGCACCGAGTCCCGACTGCACTACCCAGTGGAAAGCCTCCTGTCTGAGTGACTCTTAAATTTCCAACAGCCTACCCAGAGCCTAGCGGGAAGGAGACACTCCAGAAATGGCTGCTTAATGAAGACAGGCTCAATTCGAACCTTAGACCAAAGATTTAAAAACAGAAGAGCTGTAATGATAGTTAGGGTTTATTTACAAAGTCATCATCAAACACGAAATTCAATTCAAACAATTCAGCTACCCCCACTTATCTGTGGTGAACTGGTTGTGACTCCCAGCGGGTGCCTGCAACTGAGGATAGTACCGAACTCTAGCTATACCGTTTCCACCTTTCCATACTCACCTCCGCCAGACCTGAATTTATGAATTAGGCACAGTAAGACATTAGCAGCAATATAAAATAGAACAATTATAACAGTGCACTGTGCCACAAGTGCCAGCACCACTACCCTTGTGCTTTAGGCCATTTTTAAATAAGAGTGATTTGAATGTAAAGACTGATATTCAGCAGTCCATCTGATAGCCAAGATGGCTATTAAGTGACTAACGGGTGGGTAGTGTATAACATGTGGATACACTGGACGAAGGAATGATTCTCATCCTGGGAGGGAGAAAGTGAGCTGTTTCTTCAATCTATATAGAATGGCACGCAATTTTAAAATTATGAATTATTTGTTTCTGGAATTTTCCATATGATATTTTTGGACCACGGTTGACCATAGGATGGATAAGGGTGGACCACCATGGGAGGTTTCAAAAAGCCTATTGTGGAGTTAATCATCTGAAGATTTTGTGATTTAACTAATTTAATTTCTATTTACCTTCACATTCCAACAAAACCCATTTCCTGGAGGGCAAGAGTCAGCAGGCTACCTCAGAAACCCAAATCTGGCCCCAAATCTATTTTTCCAAATAAGATTTTATTGCAGAACATTGAGCTGTGTGATAGTGCTACTTTTCATGACAGCGCAACTGTCTAGGATTGGGAGTGTCTAGGAAACCCAGATGTTTGCTATCTAGCCCTTCATAGGAAAAGGTTGCTGACCCCTGCTTTAGGGCCACACATAATGATGGGTACTCAATAAAATATTGTATTTTTAAAATAACCTGAAAGATTACTAAGCTAAAGTCGTTTTACAGAATAACCAAATGTGCTGTTTCCCTCTGATGACAGGGTTTATTTAACCTTCATAACCGAAATCTACCAAAAATATGACTTTAAAATAAACAGAATCCTCCCGTAAAAAAACATTTCCTGCTACCTAATTTGAGCCATGATGTCCTTAAAGCCTTTAAGAGTCCTTTAAAGGTATAATGAAATCCACAGAGTGAGGAAAGGAAACGGGGAAAGCCCGTGGAAAGAACCTGAAGACTGTGCAGTGCTGCACCTGGGTGTAAGGCCACACAGCATCTGACGGCCTACAGACTGGGGAAGCGTGCCTGGTGCTTGGTACGGTGAGGTGGTGCTTGGTACGGTGAGGTGGTACTTGGTACGGTGAGGTGGTGCTTGGTACGGTGAGGTGGTACTTGGTACAGTGAGGCCTGCGACGTTAAAGAGAATGAAGAGCAGAAGGAGCCAGGGGACCTTTAGGTTAGCTTCAGGGCTTCAGAGCCCCCGTGGGAGTGCTGCCACCCGGCCCTACAGAGCAGGCCCCAGGGCTACATTGCAAGCAGAGCAAGGGCTGCCCCCAGCCTGACTGCCTCGGCTCACTGTAGCCAGCTTTCAGGGACCTGGACAGCTTGTGCAGGTCTCTCTCCCGCAGGTTGGGAGGTCCCAACTTCTGCAGAACTTTCTAGCCCTCTTCCACCCAGCCCAATGGCACACCCCACAGGGTCCCACTGAAAACCCAGCAAGTGCGACCATACCTCTGCACAGGGGCCAGCAGGACGCATGGCCCCAGGCCCAGCTCCTCAGAAAGCCCCCCCACCCTTCACAGCAGGGTGCAGCCTGCTCCTTCCTGAACACCCTCAGGTGGCCCAGCTGGACCTCAGGCTCCATCATGAGCTTCAGAACCCAAGTCAACACCTCCCAGCAGGTAGCCGGTCACTTAAAGTCTCAGAATAACCCTCAGGTGGTCACAGCTTTCCAGTCCGTGAGCCTCCCACTGGCTGCACTTGCTGGAGGCCACACTAGGAAGTGGCTGCGCTGGGATTGCCACCAGGGTCTGTGTAACTCCAAGGCTGCTGTCCTCAAATCACACAGCGCCTCTCGGTAGAAGGTTTTTTTCAATGAAAATTGCCTGGTGACTACACAGAGGCGCGAAGCCTCTTGCAGCCCGGCACGGGCCCTTGAGGCTTCCCACTCCCTAACTGGGAAGGCTGGGGGTGGGGGCAGAGCTGCAGGCAGATGCTTCCAGTGTGGCCCCAGCCACAGGTGCAGCGAGGCGGGGCTCCATCAGGCAGCCCAGGTGACACAGTGCTCCTTCTAGCTCATGTCCCACAGGTAGCTTACAGTTACTGTCCACGACCTCTACACTGGACAAATCATTGTGTCTTTTTTATTTGACAATGAACATGTGCCCTCAAAAATTAGCACAGGGATGGAGAGGCTGGTCTGCTCCCCTGGCCTGTGTGCAATGTGGGAGCCCTCATAAGCTCGGGGTCGCGGCCACAGGAACCTTGTCCCCTCCGGCTGCCCCTCCTGCTCCCCCACAGACCCCAGTTCTGAAATAAAAACACCAACTTATAGAAGCCTGAGGAAGGCCCCCTACAGAGCCGGTTTCCAGGTCTAATTACTGTAATCATACCCACACTCACTGGATCTCTGCTCTCTAATGAGGCTGGCAAGGAGACAGACACGGGCGTCGCACTCTGGGTTTAATGTGCCGTTTTCATGACAGTGTAACAGCTTGCTGCGGGTGCACTGGAAGTAGAGCCAGAGAAACTGGGTGACAAGGACAACAGCTCCCAGTGGACCTTACACATATGGACAACGGTCAGAGCCAGAAACACTTCCGCCACTGGGAGGAGGGCTCATCCAAGGTAAGCAGCGCCACCCATGAGGGGGGAGCCCTGGGACACGCCCAGCCACCTACCGCACAGTTTCAGTAAAGCTGACCTTTCAAAGTGAGGGGCCGGGGCGACCACCTTCACCTGGGAAGTTTCCAAGTCTGGGGAAAGCGACCCCCACGCACGCCCAGGACCCAGGAGCAGCTCTGTACATCGGAGAGCTGCAGTGCGCCAGGGTGGGCCCTGGGCGAGGAGGGGTCCCTTGTGAAGGACGCTGCTGTGACTCACTCCGCCCTCCCACAAGGACGGAAGGTGGGCAGCTCACTGGGACCTGCCACCTGGCTGCACAGGGAGCAGGGAAGCCGTGCGAGGGGCAGATGGAGGGACAGGGTGGGGCAGGCTGGCCCAAACAGCTGCGGGGCCTGTTGTGAAAACATGGCAGCCGAGCGGTGGGCAAAGGGGAGCCTTGAGCAGCTTGGTGATTTATGAAGCAACTTGGAAAAAACATCAAAATAGAACAACACGCTCGACTGTCAGTAGGCAGCAAGGATGGTGGACACACTGGGAGTTAAGACCAAGCCAGAGGCCTGGGCACACTCTCCTGGTGTCTGTGGCACAGGGCCACCTATGCTAAAGCCAGGTAACCATGAACTACGGGTCTGGGACTTCTCAGGAGTGACCCCTGTTCCCCAGAACAGAATTAGACAGATGCACCCAACACTTAAATCCAGACACTCATGGATCCTCGTACCAGGGACCCACCTCCCATGGCATCTGGTGTTGGGTGACGTTACTGAGTCGAGTCTAAACTGCCCACCTTCGGTTTCATTTGAACCCACTGATCTGTATGCGGTTGGTGCTTACTAGGTGGTGTTAGCTGTCTGCTCAATGAATTCAGAGTGATGCACTGAGCTGATTTAACCCACGTGGCTTTGCAATTCTCTCTCAACCTCTCTGAGATGGTCTACTTTCTAGGGCAGGGAAATGGAAATTATTTCAAGAAATGGAAAAGGCATGATTTAAGTACCTCCACCAGGCTTATTTCCTTTGGGAAAAAGACAGCTAACGTCTGTTCTCAGAAATTAAATAAGTGGTGTCTGACCCCTGTTAGCTATTTAAATTTAGCACTACCTTTAACTAACAAAGGGAAGGTGTGGCAACCAATTCCCGGGGAGCATCCCAGAGCATCAAATGATTGACAGGCGCACCAAATGATTGACATGTCTGAGTCTCCACACAGCTGTGCTCAGAATTTTCATGACTGTTCTGCCAACAGAAAGGTCTGACTCCAGCGCAGGGGAGGTGGGTAAGAGGTGTCTCCTGATCATGGAAAGGGGTTGTCTGGAAGTCACCGAGGCCTGTCCCAAAACATCTCCCTCCTTGTTGCATGAATATTCTCTCTCAACTCTCCCCTCTCCAATTCTCGCCCTCCAGGTCATTCTTAATTCACACAGGATCCAGGGGGCAGGAAGGGCACTCAGCCACACCACAAACACCTGGGTCCTGGGGGTGTTGGGGCGGGAGGAGCCCAGGCCACACCCCTTCCTGCCACTCAGCACCCTCAGGAGACCAGACTCCTGCTCAGCAGCGTCCTCCCACCAGACCCAGCTCTGTCCAAGCCAACACTGTGCCCTCAGCCGGGTACACAGCCCCTAAAGCTTCCCTAGAGCAGGATTTCTGTCTTTTTCCTTTCCTTGCACCAACAAAAACAGCCCAAAGAAGAGAAGTTGAAACCAAAAGTTGATTTCCATCACCTTCGCCCTTCCACCAACAAAGCAAATGTTGCGCGGCTCCAGACCACACCCCCCAAGTCAAAACAGCAGCGCAGGCTTTCCAGGGCTAGAGAAACCAATTTTCACAGCAGCAGCCGACATGTGAAAATACTTTTATTGCAAAATTGAAGAGTGTAGCTCAGCAAATACAAGCTGCAGTGCTAACGCGGGTAATTACACAGGTGGTTATGCAAACACTGAGCTCATGCTCCATTTGGCAGAAGCATAAACATTTCTAGGATAGTTTGCAAGGTTCAATTACCTAGATCTGCTGGTTAATTTCCTACACACCTCAAAGAGCTCCCCAAAGTCAATCATTTTCCATCGCAAAAGTCACTACCAGAGACATGTTCCAAGCAGGCGAGAAAAGAGCGCATCCGGACTCAACTGACTCAACCTTTTTAAATGAGCGTGCACCAGCAGCTTACGTGTGCAGGCCTGATTATTCTCTTGTGTCCTATAACCGGGCGGTTGCCCACTTTCCTCTTAAAAACACTCATTTTCTCAAATAATATCTGTTGCATTCTCATCCACGCCTGAGGATACCCAGTGAACAAAACAGGCTCCGTCCACCACCCAGCGGAGGCCTGCATTCCAGCAGGAGCAAACCTGGGTGTGCTGGGGCAGGAGAAGAAGGGCGCCTTCAATGGGATCAAACAGTGATGGGGAGGAATTAAGTGGGGGGTTGCGGTTTTTAATATCAGGAAAGGCCACAGGTTGGAGGTAATATTGTGCAGAGACCCATAGGAAGACGAGGGGCAGAGCAGAGCCGCACGGAGATCTTGGAAGAATTNTGTCATTCAAAAAAAAAAAAAAAAGTCAGGATGGGACCACAGCTCAGAGCACCTGCCTGGTAGGCTCAAGTCCCTGGGCTCAATGCCCAGCACCACCCACACCAAGGCTCAGACTGTAGGAAAACAACTTCAGCTTTGCCTCAAATGCAGAGGGAGGGGAAAAGAGAACAGATACCTGGACCCAGGAGGAAGGTAAGGTCCTATGAAAGGAGTCAAGGCCTTGGTCAGGTGCGCCTACGCTCCCTTCTGACTACCTGACCAGCAGGGTGGTCTTGGGCATGCCCCTATGCCCGCCAGAGGGGGCACTTCTTGCTGATGGAAGAGAATTCATGATCCTAACGTGGAGGATTGCTGCAAAGATTGGCAACAATGGATTAAAAGTGGCCAGCCTGTTAAAAAAAAAAAAACCCCAATCTCAAAATGAAACATACCACGTGATTCCATTTACAGAGAGCGCGTGAAATGACAAAATTACAGATGGAGGAGTCGTGGTTGCCTGGGGTTTGGCGTGGGAGTGAGCGGGAGAGTCAGCTAAGTTCTAAAAGGCTGCCCCTTGGGGTTCTGTGATGTGACTATTCTGTGGTTTGAGTTGCGGTGGTCATCACAAGACTTTTTATGTGACAGAACTGCACAGACCCTAACACTCACACAGGTACATGTCAAACCTACAGAACATGCACAAGGTTCACTGTCTGACTGCGGCACTGTGGTATCATTGTGCAACGTTTCCATTGGGCGGAAACTGGGTGAAAAGCAACTTCTCAGAATCTCCGGGTGTTATCGCTTACAACACTGTATGAATCCAAGATGATCTCAAAGTGAGTGTTTTGTTTGTGTTTTAATCTCGGCATGTTAAAAACCCTGCCTGGCACAGTTGGAGGATTGGGGAATGCCACCAACACCCTCCCCCCCATGAGCTCCAGGGGAAAAGAAGAGCTGCCCCTGGCCACCCAGCTGGCCTTTCCCGACATCTGCTTGCTGTCGTCCACCCCTCAGGTCCTCGCCCACTATGCACCTCAGAACACAAACGCCTGGCTTCCTGCAGCCTGTGCAGGTCTGCTCGGCTCTTCCTCCACAGACGCTGGCTAAACTGGACTCAGTGCGATACGGTTCCAAGAGGACAGCGCTGGACATAAGAGCATGGTTTCCTTTTTGGTCTATCCGTGGAAAAAACAAATATGCTTCTCTCTGAAAGTTTTTGAAAGTTGTTTCAGAAATTTTCGGGTACAAAAGTTTTCCATCATGCCAGCCGCCCCAGGCCAGAGCGGCCACCGCTTCCTGGTGAGCAGTGGTTTCCAAGCGGGTTGACTCTAAGGACTCTGGGAACACGATCCTGTCTAAGACCACCCTCCTCAGACCCAGACCCTGAATGCCTTTAGGCACTTTGACACCAAGAGGAAGGGCAGGCTTTGATTTCCAATGCTCTCGGAAGGAGAACAATCTCAAGGTAGGCCATCTTCAGGAAGACGATTTACAGATAAAGTCATATGAGTTCATTTCAAAGGTCAAAGAATTTGCTGAGCTCAGGCTTGAGTGGAGGTGGGGAAAGAAGGGAAAGGCCATGAGTCCTAGGGAGAAGGATGGCTCTCGGCTCACTCACTTCTCAGGTCTGTCCAGGGCAGGGTCCTGCTTCACATCACGTTTCCATTCACAGGAATGACCCCATTCCAACTTGCAGAACCACAAATGACTGGAAAGTTTGCCACTTCTTAAAGAAAAAATCTTCACCGTAACAAATGAGAAAAACAGGATTTTTTTTCCCTGGAACACCAGGCGTTGGAGGAGATCTTCACCACCAGCTCAGTCGCACGCACCAGCTAGGCCAAGATCTGGAAAGGAAGACGCATCCTGAGTGCTGACCTGCTGGCCAAGTCTCGTCCACTGTGGGATGGGAAGACAGACGCCCCAAGCACCCCACCCGGGCACACGCCTGCATTCCTGGGAAGACTTCCCACATGTTTGAGCACAAAAC
>NW_025999913.1:19009533-19025736 GCF_001458135.2 Marmota marmota marmota | reverse complement strand
GGGGGGGGGGGGGGACGCCCAGGTAGGCCTAGGTGCTCCCGTGCCTCATCCATGTTCTGTTAGTGGGTTTCCAAGTGCCGCGGGTTTTCAACAGTGAATGAGAAGACAATGAACAATGGCTGCTCTGTGCCTGGCCCACTCCCCATCTGGGTTCTGGGGAAGGCCGGCTGAGTCTCCTCGGGCAGCCCCATTTGGGCACAGACGCACCTACAACGTGACAGGCCCTGCCAGACGTTGAGCCTTCTCCCTTACCCCTTCAACACGCTGGGGCTCACCTAGGCCAACAATGCCATGTTCAAAAACAAAGTTCCAATTTTTTTCTGGTGTTTCAGTTTTGTAAAAGACGGAGCCAGCCAGCCGGTTTGGCAGACCTTCCATTTACAGAGGGGAAAGCTGCAACAAGCGACCGGACACCCCCACGGGAAAAGCCAGATGCCCGGATTCAGAAATGAGAAAAGGCCCCACTGTGCACACGAGGCACACCCACAGGAAACGGGCTCCACTTCGGCTTCTCTCCTGCAACAGTCAAGGGACAGTGCCGTGTGGGGCGGGGAATCAGCAGGCTGCTGGCGCCCAGGGCTGCTGGATCCCGAGTGCCTGCTCTCGGATTCCAAACACAAGCCCGCAAGCCTGACAAGCCCCACTGAGCCAAGAGACATGTGCCTCCCTCCAAGTCGCGCTCCGCTGAGTGTCTTCACGCTTATCTTGGACCCGCTGAATGGCTGATGGCGCTGCCCTCCCGGGTCAGTGTCAGATGTGCCAGGATGTCCTCATCAGCAGGCAGGATGAGCCTCAGTGAGCTCAGGGAAGTGTGCATATGGAAGGCCGCCTGCCACATGCCACTCTCAGCTCCAGCTCACGGGAGAGCATGTTAGAGCTTCCAGCAGCAGGGTGAGTGGGGGTCAGCTCAGACCCGCCAGGCCACGTCCTCTGGCTAACCATCTGGCCAGCACAGGGCAGCCTTAGCTATAATGGAATTCGCAGGCTCTGCCCAGCAAGAGGGAGGCCTCGCTTACAGCACCCAAGAACCTGTGAGCATGGAGCCCAGTGTCCGTCCCAACAGAAAAAAGGACAAACCATCACCCCACTGATACCTGCGCAGACAGCGCGCACGAGTCACGAGTCACGCGTAATATGACCGTACTCAGCATTTGGCTTCCAAAGCTGAGCGAAGGCATCAGTATTCTTGGCCACAGCAACTGTGTAAAGAAACGGCCACATGAGAGACTGAGGCAGTCAGGGCCTTCATGGCAGGACTGCTGCTGCCATCTGTGGCTCCTCCGCAAGCAGCTTGCTTCTGGAACAGTGTGAGTGGTAAGCCCCGCATACAGCGCTCTCCCTGCGCCATGTCTTGGCAATATCTGGTACTCACGGTCGCCGTAAGCACGGGGGCTGGACCTGGACGACTGGACACTTACTTAGGACACACCACTTCCTCTTGAGACGGCTGGACCTGGCTGACTGCCATGGGGAAGCGAGGGTCGGGAAGGACACCAGGTAATTCCTCCCCTGAGATGAGGAGGACCGCTGGTGGGCCTGGCTGAGTGCTCCTGGTGGCCGCTTCACGACGCGCTTTATAACGAGCAGCAGGTGAGGTGCTGCTGGTACTATCCCACAACGCCTGGGGCTGGGTGATCACAAAGAACCAAAATTCCTTTCTCAGTCTCTGAAGTCCAAGATCAAGGCTCCAGGACCATGCTGCCGAGGGCCCTCTGCTACCACCTCACCTGGTTGAAGATAAGGAGGCAAGAAAGTGCAGGAGGACAAGCTAGCAAGTGGACGGAAGCTCCTTTTGCCGGAGCTTCAATTCTGTTCACAAGAAGGCTCCTTGGAGGCCTCTTGAGCTCCTACAGGCCCTCCTCTTAACACTGCCACGCTGCCAACAGCTGAATTCTGGAGGATGCAATCTAAGCATACCATGTGTTTGATCAATTAACTTCTAATCTGGACTCTATTTATCAGTAACATGTCCTCTAACCCCAATGACAAAAAACCTATTCTTCACACATCACAAATTCTTTCCAACTACCTGTCTAACATGACCTTAAATAAAAGTAGAAGACAATGATATGCTTCAACCAGGAGTGACATCTACCTTTTATTCCATGGAAGAAAACCATGCAGAACGACACTATCTGCTGGTGATCTGAAGGTGACAGCCGAGAACAGGGCTCGCATGGGGTTCAGAAACAGCTGGTCCACCCCTAGGTTGCAGAGGCTTCCTCGACCGATATTAGGTTTCATTACCAAGAGGGCTTTCCAGTGCATGCCAGGCCTTTCTGTGTGCTCCAATGATGGGCCAGATCAGCGGGAAAGACCAGGCAGCCCGAGCTTTGAGGCGGAAGCTAACCCAGCTCAGTGAATCGGGCAAGGCCGTCCTGTGCTGGCCAAAAATAAAATAAAATAAAGGCGACCACCTCGAACTCTGAAGTGGTCGCACCTAGAAACAAAGCCAGAAGCTATCAGTACTCCATCCAAGGCAGCACGCACCAGGGCCCAGGGCCTGTGAGTGGGTTCCTCCGTCACCACCTGCCTGCGGGGGAGGACTTCTTCAGAACCGGGCTCCGCCTCCTATTTCCATGACACAGCACTACTCAGAGCCCTGAGCTAGGAAACCCACCCCTCATCACCACGGAGGTGAGCCTAAGCTGAGTGATTAGAAATACACCACCAGCAGCTCCACGTGGTTCCAGGTGTGGGAGGGGCTGTTCCTGGCTCTGCCCTCCCAGCTGCCTGGCATGTGCAGAACCCTGGGCTCAACTAACAATGCCACAAACAAAGAAATCTGGAATCAGCACCTGCTCTAGGAGACCCGACTACGTCTTGAGGTGAGTCCCCCCCCCAGAACAAGTCCAATGATGGCTTTCCTCAACCCTCATAGGCTGCCGTAACAGTGACACAACAGCTTGAGCTGCTCCCGGGACAGAGCCTCCACCTACCTGCCCAAGAGACCCCCCACTGGCGTCAGCCTCCTGAAGTCAGGCCCACCCACCTGCACAGGTGAGAGCAGGAAGTGAAGCACAGGCTGTGGTCAGAGTCTCCCAAGAGCCTCCCGATTCCCCACCATCACTTATTAATCAAAGCCTGCACCGAGGGCATCCTTCCGAAAGGAGGCCAGCTGGACAGACCAGGACGGCCAGTGTGCTTGCCTGGTAAACACGACTTCATGACTAATTCATGAACTCAGGAAACCACACAGGGCCAGAGCAGAAAGCCCAATTAACTCAACACTAAGCAGCACCCAGCATTTCCGATGCCGCTCCAGTGAGGTGAGGCACAGCTGCCAGGGGGCGCTGTGGACGCAGGAGCCACCGCAGGGGATGTTGGGGAGGTAGGAGGGCCATCTCTCCAGGCTGGAAGCCTGTGCTGCATCGGGAGAATCCTTCAGCTGGGCTCCTCGGTGAGGTCTGACCTATCCACTGGTGAGTCTCGCTGCCCCAGACAGGCCCCTCTCTAAACCAGATCTGCTTCTGCAGACCCACCTCTACAGAGGTGCCACCTAGTGAGCTGTGAAGGCTGTGTCGGCTGGAGCAGAGCCTGGCTGCCCGTCACCCGGGTCTCAGAGGGAGGAAGGCGGAGCAAAGGACCTTTCTTGTACAACCTGGGAGCACTCTGTGGGAGGGGCCAGCAGCAGGCCCAGCAGTGGAGCCACAAGCAGAAAACACGTCTCACCCTCCACCCCCACCATAAAAGACAATCAAGGGACAGCAACGAGAACATGCTCAACACTGCCCAACTGTGGTCAGGTGGGTCAGGGTGGGTGGGGCCAGCAGCAGGGCACCTGCCTGGAGGCACCAGGCCTGGGTTTGCACATGCACACGCACACTAAGATGGCAAGTTGTATGAGTTTTCTACCACAATTAAGTTCCCTCCTCAGCACATTCAAGGGTCAGAACAGCAGGAGCACCTGGGTCACCTGTGCAGGCCTCAAGTGCCAGGGAGGAAGGCCAAGTAGTCCTGGCCTTCGAGAAACACTCGCCTGTGTGGTGCCCTCAGAACACACCCGGGACCTGGACGGATCTGTGGCCGTGGACTCACCTTTCAGGAGCGGGCTGGGCAGACGCTCTCGGCCAGGCGGGACACCGGTGTCTGGGGTGCACTGGTGAGGAATGGGTCAGCCACAGGGAGAGAACCAGGACACTGTCTTCTCACTGAACCACCCCGAGCACGCCAACTTCGTCCTCACGTCCACCACCCCTTGCTCACTGGATGGTGGCCTCACCTCCGGGCTCAAGGCCTCCTGAACTGAGGGGCTGCAAACAGGACGGGGCAGCTCCTGTCTCAGGAAAGCCAGATGCTTCCAGAAAGCTGTAGCAGCCAGCCACTTACATGGAGCCAGCCAGAACAGGTCACCCGCGTGCCTCTGGGCCAGTTTCTCAAACTGACTGAATAACAATAAGTTCACAGGCTTTGTCACTTTCACTGGTGGCATTTGTCTGAGTACTCGGGGGTACTCATGGGCCAGGCAATAACAGTTCTTTTATTCCAACCTGCACTTTAACATCTATGACACAATTCTCACGTCACCCTTTACGCCTGATGTGCACATGCAGGTTACAGAAAGGCGAGGGGTTGAGTGGCCACAGGGGTCCAGGAGGTGCATGGAAAGCAAAGACGGAGAGCAGGTGCCAAGGCAAAGAGCCACCAGGTGCCAGAGAAACCTAGAGATATTATTACCCAAACCAGAGAGGCAGAACTGAAAGTAGAAGTACAACTAAGCAGCTGGAGAGCTTGCTCGGGGCACAGAGCTGTTCTGGAGCTGAGCTTGGTCAAGGCCAGGGTCCCGGCAGGCAGTTTCAAACTAGGTCACAGAGGCAAGGAGACAGACCGGGGCTGAGCTGAAGCCTGGGGACAGGGTCAGAGGGTCCCTGCCTGTCGCTCTGGTGATGAGTCACCCGATGACAGATACTGGGTTGGTGTGTGCCCGGAACCATTGTGGCTCCTTTTACGCACCAGGTGGACGGACAAGCTTAGGGCCTGGCTTCACTACATGGTGTTGGTCTGCCCAGGCACCTCTAGGCTCCTGACTTAATCCGCTAAGTTCAGGTATCCTTTTCACTAGACCAGCTCGGTGGTTTGTGTCTTTTGGTCTTGTACCAATGAGGTGGGAGTCCGTCCATCTCAGCACTTACACCCCAAATGGACCAGCTCACAGCAAACTACTCCTTTTCGAAACAGTGTAGCTCAGGATTGAGTGGTCTGAAAAGTACCCATGATGGAGGGACTCAGAGCAGGGCACAGCCTGCCCTCCACATTCCATCAATCTGAAGTAATTTCTAAATAGGTTTTTTAAATCCATATCCCAACCCAAAATGTTAAATTCACAGTATGTTAATATTTTAAATACAATGTTTCAGAAAACTCGCCAGTAAACAGAGGTGTGGATTTCCCTGAATCTTCTTTGCTCTGATTGATGAGGAGATTAAGAGAGACAGACAAGACCAAGAGAACCCAGAGTGCACCGGTGGCTGGGATCTGGGGTGTGTCCTTGTAGTTCACCACAACACCCGGTGGGGCCCAGAAGCAGTGGACTGTTAGTAAAATACCAAACGTCTACATTGAAGTAATGACTACGAATTTGACTTGAGAACGTTGCCAAACATTCAATAGCTTCTTGCTATTGAATATAAATTAGCTTGCAAATGGAAACCTAGAGATATTATTACCCAAACCAGAGAGGCAGAACTAAAAAGTGCAAAAGCAGGGCTGGGGTTGTGGCTCAGCAGTAGAGCGCTTGCCTCACATGCCTGAGGCTCTGGGTTCAATCCTCAGCACCATAAAAATAAACAAACAAAATAAAGGTATTTAAAAAATACAAAAGCAATGACATGGGATACTGCAAAGCGCAGTGGAGGTGACAGCACTGGCACAAGTACCGGGCAGCCTGTTCAGTGCCCTGGAAACAGCATGTGAAGTCACAACAC
This sequence comes from Marmota marmota marmota, assembly GCF_001458135.2. Classification (NCBI taxonomy): domain Eukaryota; kingdom Metazoa; phylum Chordata; class Mammalia; order Rodentia; family Sciuridae; genus Marmota; species Marmota marmota. Next base: position 19,019,812 of record NW_025999913.1, on the reverse strand, counting down.
CCTGTCCCCACACTTCCATTCAGCCAGGACGCATCCACAGAAATCAGCCGACGTATTTCCAAATCATGCAGAGGACTGCCATGAGCGACCCTCGCTTAAATGAAATGCCCAGGGGGGCTGGGGAGCTGTGCTATTTGCATTCTGTCTGCACCCTTGTTATTATGGTCTTAAATTAATCTGACAGAGATAATAAATACGCTTTAAGAGGAAACATGAAAGAAAATAAGTAGCTGTATTGGTGCTTGTGGCAAGCAGATTTATGATGATTTTTAGCTAAAAGAATCCAGAGGAAGAAAATGGTCATTTTTCTGTTTAGCAAATATTTATGAGGCTTTGCTCACAGGAGCTATGTCCTAGGCCCCGAGAATAAGCAGTGAGTAAGACAAAGGTCCCTGGTCGGCCATGGGGGGAGAAGAGACAAAGAACAAGAAAACCTGAGCCAGGGTGGCCCTGGGATGCTGAGTGCTAAGGACTGAGGAGTCCCGGAGAGTGCGGGGCAGAATGTGCTGGGAGGGTGCTGGGAGCAAGCGGGGCCAGAAAGGCCCCCACTTGAAGAAAGGCCTGCAGGGCATGAGGGGGCCAGGAAGGCAAGCGCCCAGCAGAGGTGGAGGCAGGCCTGGGCTGTTGGAGGACCTGCAGGGAGACCAGAGTGGATGGGCAGGGGGCAGGCAGCCTGAGGAGGGCAGGTCAGGTACCACCCCGGAGGCCACGGTGACAACATGGCTTCTTCTTCTCCACGTGAGATGCGAAGAGGGGACACTATGAGTCCACGTGACAGAGGATCACAGGCATGAGGAAAAGACATCATTTACCCCGGTGAACAACAGGTGAGCTTGGAGCTGGGACCGCAGCACCAGGGATAAGAAGCAGGCTCCCCGTGTGTCTGAAACAGAGCATCTGCTGACAGGGAGGCTGGAAACAGACTCCTGAATGACTCCGCACGCTCCTCCCAGGCAGGCGGAGATGAGGATACTGTCAGCTGAGCTGGGAAGGACATGGGGGGCAGGCAGGGGTGAGTGGACTGAGGCTCCCTTCTGGATCAAAATGAACAGAAATGCCACTCGACGCACCCAGTGGGGGTCTGCGGAGTGGCTCCAGGTGGAGACCTGAGCCTACATGAGGCCCTGGTTTAGTCCCCAGTGCAGCCCCCGCACACACGCGCACACACGCACACTCACTAGCACTCACACAGGCACGCACTCTCACTCACACACACACAGAAGCATCCCAGCAGAGAGGCCCAGCAGGTGGTCGGGGAAAGCAGTCTGGAGCTCAGGTGGAGATCCAGCCTGCAGACAGAAATCTCTTTATCATGTGGACGGTATTTAAGCTGTGGCTGTGGATAGAGAAGCATACCAAGTACTCCGAGGCACTGCACTTAGGTTTACAGGTGAGCAATCTGCAAAGGAGACCAAGGCAGACCAGCCAGACAGAAAGGGAGGTGGAAGGGCGAATCCAGGAAGCAGGTGAAGAGCTGGCTTCACGGAGGACAAACGACCGTGCTGAAGCTGCTGACAGGTACAGGACCAGGAGACGGCTCCTGCCTGTGGGCTTCAGCAAAGACACACCCCTGAGCCCTGGGGAGAGCAGCGCCGGTGAGTGTGAGTTAAGCAGTGAGTATGAGTGCGCGTGCAAAGCCCACTGCAGGCGCTGGGGCGGACTGGAGGGAGACTTCAAAGGCAGGCAACAGAGATCTGGCTGGTAGCTGGAGGGGAAATCAGAGTCTGAAGAGATGTTTTATTTAATGGGAGAAATAATAACTTGTGTGCCAGAGGGAATTCCGTACAGAGAAGAAAAATGATGACACGGGAGAGGGAGGGGACGTTCATGAGGCGATGTCCTTGAGGAGGCACAAGGGACGGGCTCCCGGGTGATGGGCGTACACAAGGAGGCACAGGTGGGGTGACATGGCTTTCAAGGTAAGGCAGACACTGGGGGAGGCTGGGCGGATGGAGGACCTTCCCAGGAGCAGCGTCCCATGGGGCCCACTCGCCCCTGAGGAGGAAGGCAAGGGGTGGGAGGAGACAGGAGTGAGGAGGGGCAAGCTCCCCCCAGGCGTGAGTCGGCAAAGGGACATTTTGTAAAATTAGACTCTGAAGAAGACAAGGCACAGTACTGACTGGGCTGGCCATCCTGGGAGCCACCTGCCATCCCTTGACCACAATAAATTTAAATCCTCTACAATCCACTCTTCTGCATCTTGTAAAATCCCACTCGAGCTACCCAAAATGTCACGGCTGCTTGGAGCGTGAAGGGACACAGACCTTCGTAGTGAAGAACCAGACCCTGGAATCACTCCGAGTCGAGAAGACACCACGAGGGGATTCTTCTCAAGTACAGCCTGACAAACCATCAGGAAAAGAATCAGTGCGCACACCAGGCACTTTGAAGGAAGTTGTGTGCTGTCTTCTGTCTGGAAAATAAGATTTGACGGGCAGTTGCATCCTATTTCCTACAGGGCGCTGGAGTGATCACCACAGCAACCCATAAACTGCAGCGGGCCGGGGGATCAGGAAGCATTCTTTGTTTGTTTGTTTGTTTGTTTTGTTTTGTTTTTTGGGATTTTTTTTTTGTGGTGCTGAGGGTTGAACCCAGGGCCTTGTGCATGCAAGGCAAGCACTCTACCAACTGAGCTATATCTCTAGCCCAGAAAGCATTCTTTCAAAAGAATTAAGTCCCATGATTTCAGGCTGGAAAGGGTTTCTATAGACCCTATCACTGAGTCCTTCACACAAATGCCCTAGACAACATAGTTTTTACATCTACAGAAACTATACCTATGCCTTGTAAAATATCCAAAGAGAAAAACAGGTAAAAATGGAATTTCTTGGCCAGGAGTTGAGGAGTACAAGACAACTTTTCAGTGAGAATAAGAAATATATAAAGTAAGCTGGGCACAGTGGCCCCCACCTGTGATCCCACAGTCTGGGGAGGCTAAGGCATGAGGATCATAAGTTCAAGACCAGCTTGGGAAACTTAGTGAGACCCTGTCTGGAAATAAAAGATTAAAAGGGGTGGGATGAAGCTCAGTGGTAAGAACCCCTGGCAATACCAGGGCAGGTGGGGAGAGAAGCCATGTTAAAAAAGGAGGGTTTCAGACCCAACTACAAAGAGCAGAGAACATACATCTAGCTCTGATGCTGAGCCCAGTCTTGGGTTGCCCAGGGAGGGCAGGGAGGGCTAAAACAGTTCAGTGGCAGAGAGGGCACCTGAACCCAGCTCCATCTGCACAAAGTCTGTGCTGCCTCTCAGAGACCTGAATGGCCCCACCTACTGGGGGCTGCAGAGAAACCAGGAAGGGCAGGGGTGAGCCTCACCAAAAGCATATTGGCCTTGGGAAAGTCACTCTGTATGAACCTGAGCTTCTTAACATGAAAAGGAGATTCAAATGACTCCTCCGCGGGGGGTGGGGGGGGGGGGACAAAGCTCTGATAAATCTCTGGGCTCATTTCACAGATACCAAGTGGCTTTCTCAGAAGAATCCTAATGGCCTTTAACTCTCCCTGGTGTTCCTGTGCCATCTGCAAAGTCTCCATGAAAATCTCCTCCAGCTCCACCGGACTCCTCCAAGGGAAGGCTACCCGCTAGCGGACAAAGAAACATGATGCAACTTCAGACACCCAAGCACGGTCAGCTCCAAACAGTTACATCTATTTCTGTTCCCCACCGAGGCGCACACCTGCCCTCCCTCACCTGCCCGGCCCTGTTCCTGTCCTCTCGGCCTCCTCAAGGATCATGGCCATGGCTGCTGACCAATCTGCACACAAAATGCCTTCAGGACCCTGGGAAGAAATCCTGCTAGGTCACGAGGCCTGAGTTCATTTAGAAAAGCCAGGTCTGCCCCAAGACCTCTCCCATGTACCTTTGACATCAGTATTCACATATGTATATGAAGAACAGGCCACAGCTGGTGAGAGTGGAAGGCCACACTCTACTGCTGCCCGCGCCATCGGCGACACTCAGCTGCACCTGTCCTCCTTCCTTCTGCCTCTGAATGCTCCCTTTTTACAACTTTTTTCTGGTCTTTATTCATCTTCCGCAAGTCTGAGCTGGCTCCAGAATCTGACTCCCTCCATCAAGCCCCATCTCAGGGCTGGAGATGCAGCTCAGTGGAAGGACATCTGCCCAGAGTGTGCGAGACCCTGGGATCCAACACCGGACCACAGAACGGGGAGCGGAAATCCTACCTAAACTGCTCCTAGCTATGGGACTCTAGCAGACCCCAGCCAGCCCGGGGCCTCCGTTCACTCCTCCGTGAAGTGTCCATCCTGGCAGCACCTACTTCACAAAGAGCTCACTGAGACATCAAACAGGGACACAGAGAGCTCCAAACAGTGCTTGACACACACAGGGCCTAAACATTTGCTACCATGACTGCGGGTTCCCTCTGGCGGTGAGATTCCATCTGCTGGGCACTTCCTCGTCAGATCTGAGCTCGTTAGGAGACTGCCACACTGCTGCCCTCGTACCTCATGGGATCTCCCCTTATCTTCTGTAAGAGAAATATGTGGTCGGAATTTAACGTTTGGCATTTCCTAACTCTGCCAGCTCCTTGCCCTTGACCTGTCACTCCGCAGTCCTTAGTTGGCTGCGCCGTCTCTGCAGCACTCTTGGTGGAGGTTGACCCCTCCCCATCCTGCAAAGAGCTGCACTGGGCTTCTCCTCTTCATGGGTAGTGCAGTGTCTTCTCTGATCCATCCCATCCCTTTGGCCAGGGTAACCAATGCCCGTGGCCAACAGCACACATTTCAAGGACAGATGGCCAGGGTCTAGAGTTCAATCTCAAGTTCTGGAACAAATCTGCTCTAATTGGCCTACCTGGGAATTAAAGTCTCTGGTCTTCGGCCTCTTCCAGTGTCACACCCTAAACCAATCAGCAATATGCTTGGCCTCTACCCAAAGGCAATACATTCTAATCAGACTGTTCCCAGTCATTTATCAAGTCCTGGAAGTTGAAGGTTGCCAGATAATGAATATTCTATACTCAAAATGTTGCGACATAAACACTTGTTCCTAAAATAGCAATCGTTTCAAAAAACATCAAGCTACTCTCTGAACACAGAAGACTGATGGAAATCGACTCCAGAAGTAAAGAGAAACCCTCTGCTTCTTTACATTCGGCTTGGAAGTTGAAAGGTCTGCACAACTGGGTCACCTGGGGAGAGGGCTCCTTAGGAGGCTCAATTAAGGTTCTATCAGGGTGCTATTTAGGAAACAGTCTCTGACTATGATAAAGAAAAATCTTTAAAAAGCCAACAACATATTAATAAGGATGAAAAAATAATAAGATAATGAAACTGACAGTTTCCTTAGATTCAACAATATAGGCAGTATGCACATGACATTGGGACCTTGGAAAGTGAGGCGTAGGGCCTCGACAGCCCCCTCTGTGGGCACAAAATCAGTCTCCACCACCTCCTGAGCACTGCCAAACAGGACTGTCCTGACAGGGCTTATGCCATAGTCACTCGTCCGTATAAGGCCCTGCACGCATCTGGGTAAGTAATTCACCCAGGTCCATAGAGAGCTGCCCTCAACCACTGCCCTGCACCTGCACCAGCACCCACACACCTGGAGCCCACTTTCTGGCCTGCAGCAGACCGGCTGCTGGGGACGGCAGTGTCTGCTGGTGCCCTTTCCCAGCCCACCATAAGTCAGCCCAGGGCCACACTGCAGGGACTTGCTCCTCCCTCAGGAAAGACATACGAAGCACCTACTGCTTAAATGTCACCATACAAAGGAATGATGAAGCCTGGAAAGGCTCCAAGATAGGACTCAAAGTGAGCCCAAAAAAGGGTCCAACAGGACTCATAAAAGGAACAGACTGCTTCCCCTAAGCCCCTCTGCCCAGCCCAGTGGCGGGAGGTGGAGGTGGGAAGACCTGCAGCCACCTCTCCAGGCTGGCCGGGAGCCAGCTAGGTAGCCAGGGTCCCTGCTCCAGTGGCTTCCCAGGAGGATGCCAATGCTAAGGACAGGAAGTCATCTCTGTCCCAGGCCAGCGTGCGTGAGGGCAGGCGTGGGGTGGGGGGACAGGACAATGCATGTCAAGTGACCAGGCTCACCTGCTGCACTGCTCACCTATTTGAGTTTGTTGAGCTAATTTTAATTATTTTTTTTTAACTGGTGAGAGAACACCTGAGAACTGGAACAGGGGCACAAAAACAGGGGACCTTTATTTCCCTTCATTTGCAGAACGTACGAATTTCACAGAAACTGTAATAAATACAGACTTTAGGGACCTGGATGGGAGGGTCAATGCTGGCTGAGACTCAAACTCTGAGACAACGGGGTCACCCTTCAACTTGGAGCACACAAAGCTGACCTGCTGATGGTTTTAACTGTAAACACCTCTCAAAAGGCAAAAACTAGCACAGCCGAGAAGCAACATTTAGATGTGAAATCCTTTCTAAGCAGAACTCATTCATCAAAATAGTTGTTAAAACCCAATCCAGGGTCCACTTATTGGGGAAAATGCTCAAGAATTTCATAAGAATGAAATCTTCTGTGCTGGCCCTACAAAATAAGTGCACAACTTATATTTGCTCCTAGGAAAATGACTCAATGGCAAAACTACTGCCCTAAGTATGGAAACTATGGATTCTCCTAATTAAAGCAGTCAAGAAATAAAATTGGTAGGACCAGCTCTTTTCAGGACTTGCATTGCTGCGCCCTCCCACACACAGGAAGGTCGGGCATCAATCCAGCAAGGGCCAGGGCAAGACAGAGGGCCCAGGGCAAGTCACAGCCAAGGAATGTGGTCCCAGCCCCTGGAGCAGGCTCTCCTGCCACAGGAACACTGCTGAGCATTAGAGCTGTAACCCACAGAGCCCTTCGTTACAGGCCGAGACCTTCTGATGAATGAAATGCTTTTTATATCTTTCCTGAGCCAAAATAAGAGACTCCAAATGAAAGTTTTCCAACACTCTTCACTACGTCACGTCCAATGTAACCGAACAGCACTTTAGAAGAGAGTATTCTAGTATTTTATTTCACCACGTAACAAAAGAACCATTCTGCGTTGTCCCCGTTGGTGGCTGGCCACATTCACAGCACGCCAGGAGGCTCCGACCCACAACCGCCACAATGGCCTTCACACTGGTGGCTCTCTGTGGCACCTTTCAGAAGACAACTGCTCACAGTCTAAATGTCAATGATGCTACTGTGGACAGAGGTCCATCAGAGGGCGCCGGCTGCTTCTAGCATTGTGTGAAAAGACAATTAACTTGACATTCGACTTTCTGGAGCTGATCTAGCTATCGTTTTTCTTCCAACACTCTGTGATATAGAGGTGAGATCATCTAGGTCAGAAGAAATGTGCACAACCACTGGAACACAGTACAGCGTCAGAGATGCGTAAAGAAATTAAACCTGCTGGGCGCCGTGGCCCAGGCCTATAATCCCAGCAGCTCAGGAGGGTGAAGCAGGAGGATCCTGAGTTCTCAGCCAGCCTCAGCAAAAAGCAAGGTGCTATGCAACTCAGTGAGACCCTGTCTCTAAATAAAATGCAAAATAGGGCTGGGGGTGTGGCTCAGTGCTCCAGTACCCCCGAGTTCAATCCCTGGTACCAAAATTTAAAAAAAGTAAGCATAATAGTTTGTAAATATTAAATGGATTTTAATAGTTCTTAGGAAATCATACCAAACACAAAAATAGGGGACCAAGTCCTGAAAACTGAACCACCAACATGGGAATTATGAGCAGATAAAAGGTCAACCTGCAGGGAAACGTTTCCTGAAGTAGACTTGCAACAATAAGGAAGTAGAGAAGTGGACACAGGGGTCACTGCCTGTTTTAAAAAAAAAAAAAAAGAAAAAAGAACAAATAACTGATAAGCAGTAGTTCCCCTCTGTGACATCATGATCCAATAAAACCAACCACCTTCCCAGGTGAGCCGCCTCCCTTCCCTTATTCGAGCAGGCAGGCACGTAGTCCACCCACACACCATGTCCAGCTACATCCATTCCCACTATGGACTGTCTGGTAAAGGTAGCTACACAAAACTGTACATCTGCCAGTGGAAAGAGAATTTTAAAAAGAAATTTAAACGACTCCATCTCTGAACACGCTATAAACATGAAAACATACATGTAAATACTACTCCTAAAAGAGCCTGTCTACAAGTGACCCGAAGAAATCCTTCCCTGGCACAAAACAGAATGTGGCTTGACAAACACTGAACAGGCGCCCTGTTTCCTGTGCTCAGCCTCCTGCCCAGGGCTCCCCTGACCTGAAGGAGCAGGCTCCAGGGTGCTTCCTGTGAATAGGAACCCGGGCCGCATCCCCAGCACCCAAAAGGTAAAATAAAAACAGAATACAACTACTATTTAAGGCTTAAAAACTAATAATAGGTTAAAATGTAAAAGATGATTAATAGGACACTCATGCTTTACATGCATGAACACATTTCAACCCTGAGGACCACCTAGAAGATAACAAGACAGCTGAGAGCTTAAGGGACTTGTCCAGTGTCACACAGCCCTGAGCTGAGTCTGAACCCAGGCAGTCTGTGAGAGCGGCCACATCCTTCACCCCTGTGCTGTAGGAAGTCCCTCGGGCTGGGGAGGGGTGCCAGAGGCTGGGACTGCAAGGGCTTCCCGGAGAGCACACGGAGGCCGAGTCTCAAGGATGAGCACATGAACCTGGGGAGAGGTATTCTGGTCCCCGGGCAGCAACACAGGAGCTCAAGGAGATGAAACCCCCATGGTCAACAGGACAGGCAGCTCTGACCACCGCGGTGCAGGAGAGGTGGCCGCACAGCTGCACAGCAGCACCCAAGAGCCAGGAGGGGCGAGGCAGGAGAGGGCGAGGCAGGGGGGATGGAAGCAGATGAGCCAGGAAGCAAGAAGGGCCTGCGCTGAGCGGTGGAAATGGGCACCGCAGCGCAGAACCAGAGTCTGGTGGGAAATAATAATTTAGACACGAGCACCGTCCATGTACTGAGTCAGACTGCGTGCAGGGGGCACGGAAACTGTAGGCAAGAAGCAAGACCACGGATGCCTGCACAGGGGAGGGAAGGCGCGTGGAGCAGGGTGGGCGTGGAGCAGGATGGGCATGGAGCAGGGCGGGCATGGAGCAGGGACGGGCATGGAGCAGGGCGGGCATGGAGCAGGGCCGGGGCTCAGCTCCACACTCCACAGCAGGGGCCCCACGGCTCCGGCCCACCTGGGTGCTGGCCCCTATCAACAGGGGGAAATGAACAGAGGCGCCCTCCCCGTAGGGGGCATGTGGGAACTAGGAACATTTCCTCCTGTTGGCTCCTTTACTGTTTTATTTTACACATTTTTATATTCAAGCACAGCTTCAGAAAAATGACAGAGATTGAAACCAATAGCACCACCACATTCTAAGAAAACACATCTTTCTAATAAATACTGCAGCAACATGGAAACTGCTTAATGCCTTCCAGAATGTAGATTTCTCAGCGACCTCAGCTCATGTTCATGATTTAGCACATCCTTATAATTATAGCCAGGAACCCAGCGTTATCGCACATCCCTTATCTCATAAGGAAATCAGATCAACAGAGCTGCAGGCTCTCAGGGTTTTCATGGATTAATTACTGTCCACAGAGAAGGCCTGAGTAATTCAGGAACCAGAACTACACGCTGCCACACAAATTGCACTTTAGACTCAGAGAGGAGCACACATGATTCATAGAGTAAATCAAAGAGCGACTTCCAGACGTGAGAGAGAGACGAGCACAGACCCAAGTGAGACAGCCCAGGACTGACTGGTATGAATGCAGGCAAGTCTCTTAACACAGGGGACTTGGTCCCCACCTCTGTAATGGTGGGTGTTGGACAGGTCTGTAGTGAAGGTCAGACGACAGGAGAGCTACCAGGGGCCTTTGATTTCAGATTGCTACTTCTCAGGCTTCACAAACTGTCACCAACCGGGCATGGTGGCACATGCCTGTAATCCCAGTGACTCAGGAGGCTAAGGCACGAGGATTACAAGTTCAAAGACAGCCTCAGCAACTTAGTGAGGCCCTGAGCAGCTTAGCAAGATCCTGTCTCAACATTTTTTAAAAAATTATAATTTTAAAAAGTGGGGGTGAGGGGCTGGGGATGTGGCTTAGTGGTTAAGCACCCCTGGGCGGAAGGAAGGAAGGAAGGAAGGAAGGGAGGGAGGGAAAAAGAAAAGAAAAGAAAAGAAGAAGACCTGGCCTGGCAGGTGGAGGAGGGTTATTTTTCCAGGGCTGATGATTGTTTCATGACTGAATGATGTTGGGTTCAGGTGGAAGCAGGTCCCTCTTGTTGAAGGTTGTTAGTTAGATATG
>NW_025999913.1:18977630-19009400 GCF_001458135.2 Marmota marmota marmota | reverse complement strand
AGGAAGGAAGGAAGGAAGGAAGGGAGGGAGGGAGGGAGGGAGGGAGGGAGGGAGGGAGGGTCGGTCACCGTCTTCAGGTACATTCTTCCAGACCTTGACCACATGTAGCAAGGCCTGCTATCCAGAGCCTTCTGGTAAACCCCTTCATGCAGAGATGTAGGGGCCGCCCCTTCCCAAACACGCCACAAGCCTCTGGATGGTTCTGTGCTTTAGTCAACTGTCCCAGAACAGGACTCTGAAAGGTCCATCACAGGGCTCAGTCTGGTGTTTGTTTTTTCTTTTAAGAAATCGCAAGATGAATCTCTACCAACTCAGCAAATAACTATAAATAATAACATGATTACTTAATTAAATAATTAATCTAGCAAAAGAATGCTACATCAAACATCTAATTGAAAAGGTCCTAAAAACAAGTTCAAGTTACCAAGGATCTGGGGCAGTAACTGGAGAGAAACCTGAGGTGTGGACATGGAGATTGTTTAACCAAGCAGCTGCAAATCTCTGCTCTGCTGGTTAGCACTTGTTAGAGGAAAACAGAATTCACAAAAGCCAAAGGCAGTCATCCTCCCCACAGACCGCGAGGCAGGCAGAAGTGGCCAGGAGCAGAGCGCTCGTAAATGCGGTCAGTGGCTGGCACTTGGTGCTCATAAGAGTTGGGGCCTTTCTGTGCTGCCCAGGCTGGCCTTGCACCCTGGCCTCCGGCCTTGCACCCTGGCCTCCAGCCTTGCTCCAGCCTCAGCCTCATTTGCAGTGTGAGGCTGAGGCCACAGGAACGCACCTCTTCTGCTGTCCTCTCACTCTGGGCCCAGAGAGGGCAGGATGATGGAGCAGCAGGTAGCTTCCACTCTGCATGAGCAGCTGGTGTATACGCCTTGCTATGAGTCTGGGGAAGCCCAGGTGCGCTCTGTGTCTAAATCCCCGCAGAGCTCAGAGGCCTCTGGCCCCTGGTCCCCTGCCCAGCTGCCCAAGGTAGCTGCTGTGAGCTGCCACAGCAAATGTCTCTCTGCCCCACCATCACACTCGGCACCAGGCCACCCCGTCCCCAGGGCATGTTCAGCAGGGCCTTTGAAGAGGAATAACTGCTCCAAGTGCCATGGAACACACACACACACACACACACACACACACGCACAGAGACCCCAGCGGGGGCCGAGAACACAGGAAAGCACATTGTAGGGTCAGTTCTGTGACTCACAGTTGCTTTGAGGCTGAGCAAGTCTCTGAGCCAAAACTCGTGCCAATGCCTAGATCGTGTCCCTACTAACATACTAGGACAGTGGAAGAGGGAAAGGCTGCGGACTCCCAAGGAACCTCTGAGCCACCAAGAGTGTCAGAGGTAATGCACGGCTCCTGCGGCTCCCGGGGAGGAAGCCCTCCCTGCAGCACTACAAGCAGCAGAGGCATCTACAGGTGTCCCAGGGAAACAAACCAGAGCCCCCACCGTGACACAAACTCAGGGAACACTGCAGATTCCCCACTGAAGTGGCAGGAAGCACGTGCAGAGGTAAGTGTTCAGAAAGCTTCTGCTCTCAGGAAATTTCCTTTAAACTTGGGTGACCAAACCAAGCTTGCTTCACCCCATACCTGTGAGCCCTGGCATTCCAAGGGCTACTGCCCGGCAGCCACAGGAAGGGGTCTCTTCACACATCTGGAGGGCTACTCCCCAGGGTAAGACCTTTGCTCTCTGCTGCTGAATGTGCTTCCCCATGCAAGAGTGAGCATGGCAGAGGGAGCTCTGAGCTCTGCTGTCTCCAGCAGAAAGACAGGGCCTCCTCCCCGCGGCAGAGTTTCCAAAGGCCCCAGTGAAGGACTCGTGCTTGGGTTGCATGGACAGCTGTGGCCAGGAAACCAGGGCGCAGGGCCCAGTCAGCACAGAAGCCCCAGGCCTCCTCCTGTGGCTGGGGAAGCTGCAGCCACACTAGAACCACAGGGCAGCAGTGGTCAGGAGCAGCTCCCTAGAAGACAGTGTGTGTGCACACTCACGTGCACCTCACACACGCATGCAGGCTCGGAGTCGGGTGGGAGTGAACTTCCGCCCAGCTCCAGGGTACGTAAGGGACATCTCCAAGTGGGTGTGCCATCAGTGTTTCAGACTAAAATGTTCCGAATGTTTCAGCTCTGATCGCTCCTCCCTCTTGTCAGCAAAAGTCATCAACACAGATCCATCAAAAAGGGAGTCAGCCTTGTGTCCTCTTGGGGGTCAAGGGTGTCGTGGGGATTGACCTAGGGGTGCTCTGCCACTAAGCTCCAGTCCCACTCCCTTTTTTTTTATCTTGAGACAGAATCTTGCTAAATTGCCTAGGCAGGCCTCAAACTTGCGATCCTCCTGCCTCAGCCTCCCCAGTAGCTGGGATTCCAAGCATGCGCCTCGGCACCTGAATCCCTTAACTCCTCCTTTCCTTGTTCCCCAACTGTGGAGCTCCAGCAGCCCCCCCGAAGCTACCTCAAACATCTATTTGGAACCAGGCTCTCCTCCCCCCTCCCCTGCCAACACTTCTCCAGCCACCCCACCTCATCCGGGACTCTACCCACTTCCATTTTTGCCAGCCCAGCTCCCCCCACCCCTTAGTATTCTCAGTGCTCCGCACATGACAACCCCTCAATAAATATCTGTAAACACAGAATAAATGGAAGGGCTGCTGGGCTGGGCAGACAAAGCTAGCAGGCTGTCAGTTCAACCACTACCTGCACTTCCATGACCTCTGTGAGCGAGATCTTCAACTCTGAGAGTCCGGCAACAAAGGTAGAAAGCAAACAGCATTATTCTAACTGATGGAGGCAGACAAGTTTTTCTGCTTTTAATGATAAAGGCTTTTTTATGGCACCAAATGCTAAAAGCAATTATGAGCTACTCAGTCAACAAATATCCACAGGTCCTTAAATAATGCACTGAACCGAAAAATGAACTGGTGGTCCCTTTAATACCAACAAAGGAGCAGAGACGGACCCTTCCCAGGAGGCCTCTCACATCGGCTCCCAGGAACAGCCAAAGCCAAATGTTAAAATTAGAGTTCCAGGCCCAGGGAGGGCAGGATGATGGGGCAGCAGGTAACTTTCTAGACATGGAGGACAGGAGGCCTAGAAGTCCCCAGGGGGCACAGGCACAACAGAGAAAACAGACCACAGGGTCCCACTCTGGCAATCAGCTCTGGGGAACCGAAGGGCTTGCAGTGGGCAGTGACATGTTGGATTTGCAGTTCTGACTCTGAACAGACAGGGCCAGGGGCCAGCTGGTGAGAGGCGATGAAGCTTTCCTGCAGAGCAGGGACCACGGCCTCCGCTGAATGTTAATGGGATTCAACACTCACAGGCTCCCTGTGGCCTACTGAGGCTGCCAGAGACTGCGGCAACGGGGCTAGCCCAGGAACAGGCAGGCTTTTCCAGAAAAGGTGGAGAAGGGCCAACCCCCCACCCTCTAACTAGGTCCATCCACAGCACAGAACTCTTGAATTGTGCAGCTGCTAAACAAAACTCAACAGAAGAAACACTCCCATAGCAAGAGGCCGGAGGAGACTTAGAACGACTGTCCCAGGGTGGGCACGAGGGTAAGCTTCAATCCTGGGCTTGAAGCAGGACACACGGCTGCCTGCTTCCTCCCACAGACAATGGCTTCTTGTTGCGGAAGGATTCCCCAGAGAAACAAGGTTACAACCACACAAACTTCTGCCCGATTTATCTTGATCCACATAATTCACTTCTGCAAAACTTCTACGAGATCATGGTACAGTAAGTTCTCACTCCCTCCCCTTTAAAAAGAAATATAAACTCTTGAAAAATTAAAAAGTCAGCAAGATGATAAAATCGAGCAGCCGTCCTCAATCTGTGTAGGTCATCAGATCTTCAAAATGGCAAGCAGGTCTCCCCTAAGGCAGCAGGTGAACAGGGCCTCAGCATTCCAGAGCCCTCGTCTCTGGCCTTCTGAAGCCAAGGCGGGTTGGCTAACCTGGCTGCACTCTCCTGGTCTCCTGGCCTCCGGTCCTGCCACTCTGTGCGGTTGTAACTGTGATAGAGTTACTCCACTGCAGACAAAACGGAAACCTGATCATCTCCCGCCACTTCCCTGACTCCCCAAATTGTCAGCAAAGCCCTCCGTGACTTACCCCCCAGCACAGTGTCCTGCACTCCCCAGGTTGCACCTCGTGCTCTAGATCCTCTCCCAGTTGCTGCCTGACTCCCTGCTGGCCGCTCAGGGTCCTCTCAGGCCACAGCCTCTGTGCAGGACCACCCTGCCAGCCGTGCACGGGACCCAGGGCCAGTCTGTGGTCCCCAAGCATGTCTCTCACTGCACTGTCCTGAAGCAGAGTCTTACTTGGGGAAAGTGTGAGGTCTGAGAACCAGTTACCAAGGTGAGAGGTGTGAAGAGACTGAAGAAGGGGGCTGATCCAAGGTTCTGCAAAGAGCCAATTATTAGGGATTTATGGACAGAACATGTCTTGGTGGCAGCCAGACAGGAGGACCCCACACCCCCAGGCAGGAGGAGGAACGAGGTCTTAGGATAGGCAAAGGTGAGCAGCAGCCAACTGGAACAGACTTGGGTTTCACAAACCATTAACACGGGCTGGGGTGCAGTCTAGTGGCCGAGCGCATGTTCAGCACGCACAGGACCTGGATTCAATGCCCAGGACCAAGAAACAAGCAGCAAAATGATGAACAAGCCCAGCAATAGCCTGGGTGAAGAACCGCCTGGGCACCGCTCAAGATGCTCTGCGGACCACTTTCAGGACCTTGTTCCCCCTCCAGGTTCACAGCACAAGCTTGTGTGCATGGCAGGCAAGAGATGGCTGGATCCCCCGGGGCCTGCATGCTCCCTCTATCTTATCGTCCCAGTCCTAGGAGCAGTAAAAGGCCTGACGCGTCAGGGGCATTCCACTGGTATTTACTGAACTAGCTACACAATGAAACTGTCCGCCTACTTCTCCTCACCTCCCACCTTCAATTTCCTGGCCCACAACCGTGCATAAAGGGCTCTTTCAGCTATGAGTTCCCTTGATTTTCCAAGTTCCTTATTAAACAGTTCACCAAAGAAGTCGGCCTAGTTCAGTCATAATGAGCTGATGGCCTGGCTGGCAGCTGAAGTCCTGCAAATACCCTGTGTGTGCTGAGCACCCTGGAGAACTCCTTGGCTCCCCCTCGCTCTCCTCAGCCCCATCCGTCACACACACACAACAGCGGCTGGGACACCTGGAGCTCCTCTGAAACAGATCTGACCCAGAAGACAACTGCATTTGCAGACCCCCATGTTCCTCCCATGCCACTAAGGCACGTCCTTCTTCCCACTCGTCTTTGTGACACCAGCAGGGTCCCTCAGTCACAGCAAGGCTCTTCTCACCCTCTGCTTCTGCAAGGACAAGTCACTCCTGCAGCACCAGGAGCCGCCACAGATGCCAAAAAAGGATGCCCAAGCCTCCTAGTATTCGCGGTAACCCACGTACATCTGCTCATGTTAAGCCAGCTCTAGATCACTTACAAAACTAGTAAAGAGCAATGCCTCGTAAACAGCTATTAGACTGCATTGCTAGGGAGCAGCGCGAGGGGGAAGTGGAGATGGAAGTGGAGAAGTGTGCATTAAAGACAACTCTGTGTTGGTATTTTTGATGGGTGGTTGGGTGGATCCCCAGATGCAGAATCCAAGACACAGAGGATGGACGGCACGTCCTGATCACAGGGGGAGGTGGTTCTGCAAAAAAGCAAAGCAGACAGAAGAAAGGCTATGCTGGAGGGAGAGTCTTGAGCATGGCGAAAGATGGTGGACAGCACAGGTTCAGGGCCAGCAAGAAACACCACGGTGCCCGGGGGTTGCGGCAACAGGAGAGAGCGTGCCATCGCTGAAGGCAAGGGCCGGGTCCCTGTGCACTCCTCCAGTTCTGCCAGGTGCAGACGTGGGCCTGGTGTTGCCAGGCCTGATGGCTCCAGAAGAGGCTGGAATGCAGATTTGCCTCGGTCACCGTAGGAGCCCATCTCAAGGCACGAGAGGCTGAGCATTCACAGCACATTGGAGATGTCTACACTGGGCTGTGCCGTCTGCCTGAGGCCTAAGCCACTCTCACTGGTTTGTGGGCCCATGGCTTCTTATGGACTTTTGTCTTCTCCCACATGACAGAAAGACCTTTTGTGACTGTAAATTACACATGACCCTCCTAAGACAGGCACCAATTGTATAGAGCCCGTCACTTGATGTCCTGTGCTCAACAACAACTGGATTAAAATGCCCATACTAGCTACTAAGTGCCATCTAGCTCAGCCTTCCAGGAGATTTCCCTGAAAACCCATGTTTCAATTGAATTACCTGAAGCAGTGTTTTCCCAAGAAGCCAGTGGAGATGGGGTGAAGGAGGTAGGTGCTCGGGGAAAGTGCCTCCAAAGCCCATAGGACTTAAGGAGACCCTGGGATGGGAAGAACTGCCCTGAGTTCATACAGTAGATCTTGAGCAAGATGCAGTGACATTCGGAATTCGAGAACTACGACTTCTATAGAAAGAGGCCAGACTTTGCAGCCTTCCAGCCAAGAAAAGGCACATGGATTAAACACGCACTTGAGAAGAAAAGAACCACCCTGGAGTGCAAAGAAAGCTTAATGAAATGCTCGGAGCTCCGGGTCTGCAGCCTCTTTAAAGAAAGATTCACAGATCTCTCCAGGAAACTCCAGGGTCAGTCCATGAGGGCCAATTCCTACACTGAGTGCAGAGACAGTCCAGTTCCATCCAGGAAATGCTAGGGTCAGTCCATGAGGACCAAGCCCTACACTGAAGTCCTACACATCTAGGAAATGCTAGGGTCAGAACATGAGGCCCAAGCCCTATGCTAAGTGCAGAACAGCCCGGCTCTATCCAGGAAACCACAGGGTCCGTCTAAGAGGACCAAGCCCGCACTGACTGCAGAGTCCTTCCTGCTCTGTGCAGTATCCACCAGTAAAATTAAGCTTGAGTGACCGCCATGCCTCAGACTCCTCTGAGTACCTCACCAGTCCCCAATCCCTGTCTCGCGCCTGGTCAGTCGTGATGCGCACTCTTCTGTGAGCCTGTCCGTGCACTGCTCCTCCAAGAGCTCCACAGGAAAAAACAGTTCACTTTAGACCTGGATTTAAACCGGAATCTTCTTGGGCTGCAGTCTAGCTCTGTGGAACAGAATCTGTCTAGCTCGCAGGAGGCCCTGGCTTCTACCCCGCATAATGTCCAAAATTAAAAAAAAAAAAAAAAAAAAAGGAGTTTTCTTTACTAACGCATTTCCTCAACTGTAAATGGAAGAAACACCAGCTACCTTGCAGAGGGAATTAAATGAAATAATAACTGTAAAGACCCAGCTTACTAGGTCAAACAGTGTTCAAAAGTTCACTCAGGTCTCCTAGCCCAAGACCCCTGACATTTTATGACCAAAATGTCAAAAGTAATAAAAAATTCTGACATCCTGGCCATAATTAGACAGAAAACTGCCTAATATGTCGTATTAGTCATATTATGGCTTGAAAAGCTATGCAAGTGATAAGCCTCGTTTTCTTCTTACTTATCAATATGAATTTGTTGAGTGACAGATTTAACTAAAAGACTGTGGATTCCAAGAAGCAGTCAGAAGTGAGGCACATGGAACTGCCATATCACAACAGGAAGAATTTCTACTGCAGCCTGTTATGTCAGTTGCCAGGATCTTTTCTTTTTCTTTTCTTTTTTTTTTTTTTTAATCCTGGATGTTGCTTTAAATACAGTAATAAAAGAAAATATGACCAGCTGTGGAAGCCCACACGCTGTTCCTGTTCAGAACCACAAATGCCCATTCAGACTCTGTACACACAACGCAGTGGCCAGCAGGGAGCCGGAGGAGTCAACGAAAACTGTTTGGAAAAACTAGCAAATAGGAAATGGGGCAGTGTTTCTCCAGTTTCTTCAAAACAGCCTCCAAAGGCAAAGCAAATGGATCCCAGCGTCCTAACTTCCACTGCTCCGAGGAGCGGACAACACACCTCGCTGACCACCTCTCTGCCAAGCTGAGCTTCAGAGGTGGACTCTGGGAGGCAGGAAGCCATCGGCCACGGCCCCCCGTCTTTGAAATGCCCCCAAGAAGCCAGCTTCCCTGGTTCTGTCTGCCTGAGTGGCCGTCCCTGCTGTTCTCTGCTGCCAGGGTCCCTTTCCATGCTGCGAGCTCCTCCCAGCGGGGTCCTCCGCTCCCTGGCCCTGCCCTCTCTCCCACGCCCTCACTCCCTACTCCCCAGGGGATCACACCAGTGATTACACATCCCCTCCGGATGCTGGCAAATCCCAGACTCCTTTCCCCAGACTACACCCTTCCTCGGGGCTGGACAGGTGGGCTGCCATCCACAGCTCACACTCCACCTGGGCCCCGCCATGTTCCAGACACACCTGCGTCCTCCTCCGTTCCCGGCCTCCACCACCTAATTAAGGTCCAGGTCTGCCCGGTTGCTCACAACCACTGCTAATTCTCCCTTTCCTCAACGTCTGTTGTAAATGCTGTCATGGTCTCAACATGTTCCCAAATCTGTCCCCTTCTCTTGCATCCTCTCCAGAAACCCCCTCCAGGCGGATGGCTCTCAGGCTCTTTATGCTTCGAGGCATCTGGGGAAGTTGCTTGAACAGCTCACTGGCCCCACGGCCTCAGCAGATCTGAGATAAGGCTGAGAGTCTGCATTTTCTAGCAAGTTCCCAGGTGACCCTGAAGGGCTGACCCCAAGAGCACACTCTGAGAAGCCCTGGACAAGCCACCACCTCTCACCTCCGCTAATGCAAAGCCTTAACCACCACCTCTCCCCTGTCCTGACTGATTCTCCATTAGAAGCCTCTAATCATGTTGGACATATCAGAGATGTTATTTTCTCCACGTCAAAAAAATAAAATCCCGGCTCTGTGACACAAGCCTGGGCTGCACCACCACTTCCTTATCCACTCTGCCCTAGCCCCACTGTGCTCATCCCTGAAACCACAAGCTTCCTGGGGCTTTGCACTTCCTGTTAAATCTGCCAAGAACCCCTTCCCTCCATCTTCACATGACTGGCTCTTTTTGTTCAGGCCTCACCTTCAAGGCCACTAACTCAAAAATGTGTCATTTGACCACCCTAGACACCTCCAGGCCATACTAAATTCCCAGTTTTGCTGGCCTTCAGCCCCGACCACAATCAGCAGGTGTGTGAATGTGCACTGCTGTCGACTGGTGTGATGTGTGCCCAAGGCCCGTGTGCCGGGGGTGTGGTCCCCGTGTGAGCAGGTGCAGCCTTTTAGATGTGGGCCGTGTGGGCTGCAGGTCCCTGGGTGCAGCCCTTGCAGGAGGTTAATACAGGTCTCACAGGACCCCGATCAGAGTGAGCTGGTCCTGCCTCTCTCGCCACACTTCCTCCTCCCCATGTGGCCCACGAGGCCATCTGCCCTGAGGTCCCCAACAGAGCCCAGCAGAGCCTGATCTTGGCCTTTCAGCCTCCAAACTGTGAGCTGGGTAAAACTCTCCTTTATAACGAGATCAGTAAGTGATGAATGGTGTGCCAACGACCCAGGCAATGCCTTCAAATCAAAGCTTATTTTATTAAGCAGGCTTCTCTGATTATTTGAATCAGTCTCTTTAAGTAAATTATCTTCCAAACAAGTCAAAACAACATATGAGAGTGGAGCTGTAGGGTGCAGAAGAGACTCCACTAAATCACTTCCACGAAAACAGACCCTAGCAGAACCCTAAAATCTGGAAATGCACTATCTTTTCCAGTATTTTCTTTAAAGATAATTAAGTAGCAGGCTTCACACCAGATGACACTTTTACAAATGCTTCCAGATTAAGCAGCTCGAGTATACGACAATATGTCAACATCTTTTCCTAGAACCTAGACTCCTGCCTCCACAACGGCAGACATTCCATTTTCAATGCATCCTCCACCACGTGGAGGGCGGAGACCTCATCTGAGGGGACTGGTCTGCACAGACACTCAGTAACAAGTCAAGTTCATTAACACTAAGTTCAAAGGACACTGTACTCCAGCCCCAAATAGCACCTGCTCTGCTCTGAAAGAAGGTCTAGTCCACACTTGCTCATTAAGCAAATATTTACAGAGCATGAAATAAATAATATAACATGGGCATTTTCAGCAAGATTCTATGGGCACCGTCTCTGGCCACTCCTTGCCAATCTGTCTGTACCTCTCTCCAAAGACTCTCAGTGGCCTTCAAGAAAATCTCTACCTTCTCTGGTGGGGCACATGGGATACTCTGTGTCCTGTCCTTCCTGGCTGTTACCCATACTTCCCACTACTTACATATGCCAGCCCCTCCCAATCCTGCAGTTAATTCTCTTTTCCTTCAGAGCAAGACCCTTTGCCCAGCAAACCCTCTGCAGGCCATCGGTGCCAGGTCTCCCCTTCAAAGTTAGTTGGCTGAAATGAATGTGAACCGAATGCCAGTCTCTGAGTTTGCCTCCACCAGCACTCTTCTCATACGAGATGAAAGTAGTCCTATTTACTTACTTTCTCAACTACAATGTGACAGCCTGTAGGATCAGACCTGGCAGTATTCGTTCCCTGTCCCCAGAACCTCACACAGTCCTGACAAAAGTCCGGTTCGAGCCAGCATGGCAGCACATGCCTATAATCCTTACTCAAGAGGCTGAGGCAGGAGGATCTCAAGTTTGAGGCCAGCCTCAGCAACGTAGCAAGACCCTGTTTCAAAGCAAAATAATAAAAGGGCTGGGGATGCAGCTCAGTGGTAGTGCACTTGCCTAGCATGTGTGGGACCCTGTGTTCAACCACCCACACCAACACCAAAATAAAAAATAAAACAAGCCAGTTCAAAAAGAAGTAACTATAACCATGCCACTTTAACACAGCCTCTCTGCTGATACTTTATAGAAAGGCAAGGTGCTCACTGGTCACTCATACTGCACATGTTCCCTCCAGGGAGCTGAGAGCCGTGGATGTGACGGCCCCCACCTGAGGGTATCACAGGCAGGGGGCAGCCCCACCCACCAGGAATCCCACTTCTCTCCAGCTGAGGTGACAAGGCTACCGACCAATGCCAATGCCCTCCTGTTGAAGTACTTATCTCCTTAGAGAAAAGATGTCCATCCCTAAAGCACTTGTCTGAGGTCAGCATCATAGGGAACACAGAGCCTGCAGGAGGAAGCCCGGGATGCCCAGAAGCCATGAGGGGGGTGCCCATCTGCTTGTCCCAGTGAGTGACCTCACGGGCCAAACCCAACTCAAGGCTCTTCCTCCTCAGTGTCCTGGCTGCTCTGGCACACCGCGACAGTGACGGGCTCCCTGCAGACCGCTAGCCCTGCAGCTGGTAAGACAGGCAATGCCCACAGCAGGAGGCCGCGCAGCAGCACAACGGCCACACCTCACGTCGCTGCGTGTGTGTGTGTGTGTGTGTGCGCGCACCTGTGTGCACCTGTGCGTGTGCGTGCATGTGTGTTTGTGTGTGTCCCATAGCACGTTCCCAATTGCCCTGTTTACTCCCCTGCATTAACGCACTGGATTTCTTTAAAATTAACTGAAAGAATAAAAAGTTCAAAGTATTGAGAGCTTAAATTCCTTTTCTTGGGAGAAAGACGGAGGGAGAGAAACACATGCTGCTTTGCTGACCCAGCTCTCGCCGTTTTGAGAAGGCACTTTTGTTCTTTCCCTTGGAAACTCGCCTTAGCCTTCCTGGTTACGTGAAGTACTGGCCTCAGCACCCTCTCCAGCTTAGCAATTGCAGCAGGCGCTCACCATTAATTTATTCATTATTCAAGCGCCACCATCCTGCCCTGCTTGCTGGTCTGCTGAAGGCCCCCTTCAGTCTGGGGCCTGCTTCAGGGGCGGTCAGTCCTGGTTGACCTGCCACCAGACCACGAGCTCCCCTTCTGCATGCCCAGGCATCTGAGTGAAGTCAGATCTTCACTCCAGTGCTGTTCGGTTTGCTTATGTTTGAGGCTGGGGACAGAACCCAGGGCCTTGCCACACTCAGCACTTGCTCAACCACTGAGCTATACCCCTGCCCTGAGACACTGGTTATGCCGCCAAGCCCCCTAAGCTCCTGTGACTCACAGGATACGTCCTAACAACGGTTGAAAGATAGTAAATGATCACACTTCACTAGCTAAATACTACATATTGTGCTGCTTGGTGACCTCCCGCCAAGGAGCAATTCCAGAAAACACTGTGTGTGCTGGGCCCAGGAGGGAGCAGGCCAGTCTAGGGCTCTCCCACTCCCGGGAAGCGGCGCCCTCCCTCCCGCTCTCCAGAGCTAAGAACACCACACCTGGGAGCCAGGTGTCTCCAACACCCAGCCAGCCTTGCTGTGGAGCCTCGGGACTCCCTGACTCCATGGGGCTGTTCAACAGCCATGTTTCAAATGCACAGACTGCGTGGAGAGGGTCGGAGGTGTCTGTGTGGTGGTGCACACCGTGAATCACCTGGTACTTTACAGAAGTGTAGTAAGACCTGGATGCACGGGGAGGAGAGGGGGCAGTAGGGAACCTCAGGGATCGTTCTGGCAGATGGTGACTGTCAGCAATGAACACTGTTTCACCAGGACACTCATAGTGGGCTTCTCCTTCCCTCAAAGGGACCAGGGCTCCACCCTTCATCCACTCATGCAAATGAGGCGGCCTGGGAAATCACCATCCCAGACAATCCACAGCCTCCTCTGCAAGGGGCACAGGGTCTTCGCTCAGGAGGGCGCTCTCAATTAACTAAGATCGACTTTGTCTCGCCCAACAGAAGTAAGGAAAATGCACCCTTCAACCCCCTCAAAAACTGCTGCCTATAGACGAACTCTAGATAGGGCAGAGGGGTGGGAGGGGAAGGGAGGGGGCAGGGGGTTAGAAATGATGATGGAATATTATGATGGTCATTATTATCCAAAGTACATGTATGAAGACACGAATTGTGTGAATATACTTTATATACAACCAGAGATGTGAAAAATTGTGCTCTGTATGGGTAATAAGAATTGTAATGCATTCCACTGTCATATATAAATAAATAAATAAATTTTAAAAATTAGATTAAATTTTAAAAAACTGCTGCCTAAACAGGGAGGTGGGGGCAGGGGCTTGGGGAAGAAATGAAATATCCCTTCCCACCTCACCTACCTTGAAGGGTGCTGTCCTCTTTAAGAACAAAGTTACAAAACACCACAAGGAACCCCATATTCTGTCTTGAAGCCAGACCCAGGTTTGTTACCAGTCCTCATTCCCTGATGTTCCTAGACTGTGGCCTGAACTAACACCTGCAGGTAGGCAGACCAGCAGACAGTGCTTAACTGACTGTCAGGGGGCTGCAGTGAACTTTTCTTAAAGGTGAAAACGTGCACATTTGGGGTTTCTCAGGTCCACAGCCAGCCTGGCCCACTCGAAACACTTTGCAAAGGTTCCAAGCTTTTAGGCGTCATCTACTCTTTGGGAAACCTTATAGGAGCAATGAGCTCCAGGAAAAAGGAACATAGATTAGATTTGCATGTACCTTTCAGGAGGTTAATGGTCCCTAGATTAGGACAGTTGGTCTGTCCTGCCCCTCCTGAAGAGACCAGGGCCTCCCTTCATCAGCTACTACCACATTTTATAGAGTCTCTTCCATTTAAGGAAATCCAGCCCTTTAAAATCAGAATAACTCTTGACATCAAAGGGCACAGGTCAGAAATATGCCTGCTAAGATACATCCTAAAATCTTACCTAAGTGATCTCACTAAATGACCACAAAGTATGAAGAGAAAGTTATTTTGTCACTTGTACACAAAGTCAGAGCAAGAAGCCAGCCAAGGGGAGCCCAAAAACAGGCTGCAGAATAAATCAGCAAGCCACAGTTGGTCTAATTGGCTCACTGCGCCCACATGCCAGGCTCCTGTCGGCCCGAGCGAGACCTTCTGAACACAGTCTCTTCTTAGCTGTTTCAAACAAGGCAGCTCCTTCCCATTTGATTTACCCTCCCATGCTCATATCATGAGCCCGGCCTAAAAAAAATAAAATGCATTTTTAAGTTCTGATATCCCTGAGTCAGGTCGTCCTGAGTGCTGGGGTCAGGGTCGTGCTCCCAGTTCAGACCCAAAGAAAGAGCACTCTCACCCTCCTCTGGCTGCACCTGGGTACACTGTGGCCTGGGGGACAGGGTTGGGCTCCCGGGCCACAGGCCAGGATCACACTGGGCTTTCTGGGCAGCCCCAGCGGGACCCTCAGGGCTCCTCCCCAGCACAGAGAAGGAGGCTCCCATGTGGGCGACCTCACGCTCACTCAGAACTCCCCTGCGGGTTAGGAACCCTCCTAGGAAATGGGCGCCTTGAGGAGGAAGCTCAGCTCCTCAGGTGGTGACCCACCTGAGGTGTGGGACGGAGCCCGGAGCCAGGCAAGGTAAGGCAGCCCCTCCGTGCCCGTGGCGGGACTGAGGACCAAGAGCTCAGAATGGATAAAAAAAAAAAAAGGTAACTCTGCTGGCCCCAGACAGGAAAAGAGAAGTCACATCTGGACAGGACTGCTCGGGCCACACCAAGGCGTGACACCAGCGTCACACGTGGTTCCCTTTCTTTACGCTCTGCGCCTTCCCAGGAGCCGGGGCAGCACTGTCTTCTGCAGAAGGTCTTTCCTGCCCCTGCTCCTCTCCTTTCCAGTTCAGGTGGTCTTAGGACCACCAAGACAGCTGCCAAATGCCCGCCACTCCCACCCCTCACCCCACAGGGTCACAGCTGTTAGGGTGATCATGTCCCAGGCAGGCAGACCTGTGCTCCTGCCCAAGCCGCCTCCGCCCCTCAGTTAGGGCAGTAAAACGCTGCCCGACCTGACACACCCAGCCTGGACCCCAGGCCCGGCAGGTAGCTAAGAAGCACAGACAAAACCACAGCTCGACTGTTTCCTTTCAAAACCACCCCAGGCCCAGGTCCGTATTTGTTCCCACACTATATCCAGAAGGAAATTAAAATAAAGTAAAAGATTCTAAAAGTGTATATATACTATAAAAAAAAAGAATTAGAAGACAAGAAAGAAGGTGAATTAGTAGAAGCCTTAAATACAGAGACGCTTCAAATAGTTTTAAAAAGAAGAGAGAAAGACGGGCGGGGGCTGGGGCTCAGTGGTACAGCGCTGGCCTAGCACGTGTGAGGCACTGGGTCCGATTCTCAGCACCCCATGTACATAAACAAAATAAAAGTCCATTGACAACTAAAAACTATCTTAGAAAAAGAAAAAAGAGAGAGACTTAGAAACTTCTTGGAAGATGAGAAGAATATAGAAACGTGAACTGGATTCTCATTGTCAAATAAAAAGAAGCATGCAGAAAATGTTCCTGACCCCACCTGAGGGGGACTTGTCCCGTGGAACTTTTCCCTAGGGGACAAAAACAGTGTCAGCGTCCTCAGCAGAGCTCTCGATTTTCAAGTTGTGGAAGCAGCCCCCACCCCTGCCCTCTCTGCTCAACCTCCCAGCCCAGCATGAAGGGCCAGTCCTGACTCTCCCTCACAGGGGGACAAGAGGCCACCTCCCTGTCACCAAGCCTCAGGTGCACTGTTTCTAGAAGACTCCAGAGCAGCACCATGAGGACCACCAATGAGCCACCTCCTGCAGGGTCGTTAGGACAGCCCAAGACTCCGGATGGAAACAGGGTGTTTCCTGGCAAAGCAAGCCCCTGCGCTGTGCCCCCACCAGGCCACAGGGCCACAGGGTTCGCTGTGGAAGTCCACCCTGTCCTCGCTAGTTAGGGAAAGAAGCATCTCTCAGCTTTAAGCCAGCCACAAACCCCCTTAGTACCAGCATCACTACTGATAATGACCCTGAAGACTTTCAGAGGTGACCAAGTCCTAGCAAGTGGGGGGGGGGGGGAGAGAGAGAGAGAGAGAGAGCCCCTCCCCCCAGCAGGCTCAGTGCTTCCTAAGGATCATGGGCACGTAGCCACCTGTGGATCTTACTGGAATGACAGGCTCTGGCTCTGTTAGGCTGGGAGGGGCCCAGGTTCTGCCTCTGAACAAGCCCCTGGGCAGTGACAAAGCCCCTGGCCATGGACCACCAGTGGAGCAGCAAGCGGCTAGATGGTGCTGTTCCTTCTTTTCCTCTGGCACTGCTGTATCTGGTTTGGGCGAGCAAAGTGGAAGGAAGACTGAGCTCGGGACACCCATGACTCAGACCCTGGCATCCCGACCACGGCACCTCCTCATATGACAACGGGTGAAGGAGGAGGCGTCTGTTACAAGGGCCGAGAGGTCGCCTCAGGGGCCATCAACTAACCTGCTGGGGAGTAAGACCAAAAACACAAAGAGGTGGGGAGCAAGCCAGGGCAGAGAAGGAAGCGGGCGGAGGAGGCTGCGGGGAACCGGGCCCAGCCTGGCACAGGCAGCAGGAGCGGGCCCGGGGAGCCCGAGGGACAGTGGAGGCGCAGGTGCTCCTGCCGCCTCTGCAGGGGGCCATCTGTAAGCGAGGTGGTCCTGTGGTTCCAGAGAGCCCACAGGACGGAGAAGATGCACCACGTCACGGGGTCCAAGGGCGAAGAGCTGGTGTGCAGGAGACACACTCCTAGGACGGGACAGGACAGGGAGGACACTGCCTGAGTGCACTGGACGTGAGCCCTGTCCTATAACCTGCGACATGCGACTGAATGCACGCTCTCCCTCTCGCCCCACAGCCCTGGGAGCCCACCTTAAGCCTCTGGCTTCCGTAAAAGGGAGACTACCCAGGACTCACTCCAACAGTCACAGGAGGAAGAGCTGATGCACATGTCCCCCGCCATGGGTACAGTCACGCTGTTTTTCCCACGTCACAGCTGCTTGGGCTCTTGCTGTAGTACCTGTCCTGCTATGATATTCTGTGCCTCGGTGAGACCTCTTTAGTCTCCTCTCATTGTTTGCTGCTATATTTCTGAGTCTAAAGCAAATTAGTATATACAAAAGAATGTTCAAATATAGCCATTCTAAAAATAAAAGTTATTTTGGGACATTCATTATCCATATGAATCCCTGCCAGGTCTTATAATAAAGTGAAGTATGTTGGTAAACATCTGAAAGAAAGAAGGAGAAGGCTTCATCAAGAAAACAGGTGGGGATACCAGGCACCACAAGCACGTGCCAGACAGGAGGAGGAGGAGGGAAGGCAAAAAGTGCTTAACCATAACGGTGAACACGTGTGTGTATACACACACACACACACACCCCCTTCTAAAAATAAGCTGGTTTTAAATCCAAAGTCCAGGCAGAAAACCACTTCCCTGGTAGTTTGGAGCTCAGACCTCCTCCAGGATGTGTTACACCTTTTACCTCACTTACCTTCCCTAAGTTCAAGAGTGTGAACCACTGGAATTAGAAAAAGACCAACTGACAAGAGAACAGAGAACAAATGATAATTGAATACACAGTTTAAAAATCTCATGGGGCCCGACAGTTCTCGACTCCTCTTCGTCTCCAGGTCTCAGGCCTTCTCCAGCAAGACCCATGCCAAGCATCCTCGGGCTTCCCAGGCCCCCTCGGAGGAGAGGGAGGAACACAGAGAACAGCGTGGGCCCACCTAACACACGCTTATTTGGGAGTTCAAGGTGCCTGTTTTTTCAAAACTACTTTATATCTGGTTTCTGCCAAATAATTTTTTAAAACACCAACTGCTTTCTCTAAGTAAAGATCGTGGGAACGCAGGCTCTGTTAGCGTGAACGTGACCCTTGTTCTCAACTCCTGACCTCACTGCTGGTTAGCTGTGGGCCCTGGGCAAAGAGCCCTGCCCCTAAACTCTCAGAACCCCCCACAGACCCTTCTGACTCTGCGTACCTAGACCGTCTGCCTAGTCTGGTTGTAGGACAAGCATCCTCGCCCCACATCTTCTACCATAGGAACTCCCAGCCCCAGGCACCCACATGCAGCCTGGCACTCAAAATAAAAAATCAGGGAAAGATCTCAAGAAGAAAGCAAGTCCCGGGCCAGGCCAGCCCACGGGAGCCAGGGAGTCCTGTTCACCTCTTCCCTGGGCAGACGGCAGGTCCTAGCCCAGGAAGGGTGGGAGGAGGAAGGACCTCCTCTCCCTCTTGGCAAAACTTCAGGTCACCCGTCTTGCAAATCTAAGCACAGCCTGTTTTCTCCTAATCGTTCCCACACTCACCAAGATAACCACGTTCACTAAGCTGAAAAAAATTTCTATTTTCCAAACTAACACTCGCGCAGCGCTGGCGGAGTTCTGCAGGCTGGTCTGGGAGGAGGGCTCCCCTGAGTCCATCACATGCTACAGTCCACGGCAGGACACAGCACCATTAAATGAAAACCTTCCCAAAACCCTTTGCAGCTCAGAAGGGAAACAAGGGCTTCTCGGCCTCCCGCTCATTCCTCATTCTGCTACCCTGACTTTTTTTAACTGAGTCATGCAAAGGAAATTTCAGGAACTGGAATGAGCAGAGGTGGGACTTACAGAGAAGGTCTGCCAGCTGATTCCTTAAATAATGCAAATCTCCTTACAACCAGACAACAAACTGCCCTCAGTCACTTCTAAGGGAAAAAAGACAATAGAAATTTGAAAAGCAGGGTTAAAATTCCAAACACTATCCCAATAACAAAACTGGATGACACCTCCCCCCAAAAAAAACCAAAGATATATACTGTAAAAATAGTTTCCACATCACCCTGCTGGATCTCCCAACCCACTAAGTGACCTCAATGAGAGATAGAGCACACATTTTAATTTTTTGAAAATGAGTTTGGAATCAACATTGAAATTCCGAATTTAACATGGGTGGGGCCCTCAAGAGAATCGGCTTTCCACATTCGTGGAGTTTTGGCATTTTGAAAGCTTATGTTTTGCAATCGTGCTGGCGGTTTTCCCAGGAGGAATAACACATTTTTGGAACAAAAGGAAGGATGCCTAAAATTTGGAGATGATCCTTCATATCTCACCCACTAACAAGGTCTCATCCTGGGGAAGCCGCTCCTGCACCGACGTCGAGAAGCACATCCCAACAGGCTTACTGCCATCAGGAAGCCCAGCCGCAGGCCACTGCAGGGAGGACTGAAGGCAGGGACTTGGTCGGGTGTGGACGAGGCGGGGCAGAGGAAGGGGTCGACCCTTCACCTGGACAAGTTCTTGTCTGTTTGTGTTTTGCGATAGTGGGGATGAGCCCTGGGCCCAGCACGTGCAAAGGACGTCTTATTTAGAAAGTGTCTAATTCACAACTACGTGGTAACTCCACTGGACGTTCCATCAGCCCAGGACAGCAGCCCACCTCTTTGCCTCCTTACCTCCCACAAGACAGCACGCCACGGGGCCACAGGATACGCGCCAGCTACCTACAGACCCAGGAAGCCAAGGCGCCAGTACCCTGAGGGGTGGCATTGCCTCCTGGGGCAAGTTGGGCAAAGAGGAAGCCAGCGCTGGGGGTGAGGGCACCCCCTCAGACCCACCTGGAGGCAGCCTCATGGCCCGCCCACGCCCCGCCCGTGGGATCTTGGCAGACCCAGTGATGTGGGCTCTCCCCCACGTCCACTCCCATATCCCCTGGGGAACCACTGCCCAAATGTGCCACAGCTTCTGAGGGCAGCATGTCTGGTCTCTCGGTGTGCACCCTGAGGGGAGTGGGTGGGTTGATGGCGAGTGACCTCAGCTTCCCATGTTACCTGCCAGTGAGAGGAGGCCCAGTGGTGTGGGGGTGGGTCAGCAGTTGACAGCTTTTCTGGACCCTCAGGTAAAGGCTCTTTCCAGCGCTATATTCTAGCCTTCTGGAAGACCTTTCTGGGGTTCATGGCCAACAGCCTCATTTAAAGGCATCCTTCTGAGACCCTGTGGTCCGGCTTCCTCTCCTGCCGCTCTGCCGTGTGCCTGCAGCTCCAGCTACACAGGAGGATGAAGCCCGAGGATGCTTGAGCTGGGAGTTCAAGACCAGAGTGGGCAACTCCACAAAACTAGGTCTCAGAAACCAAAAGTTAAGAAAAGTCCATTTCCCCGTACAATCTCTTCTGTTGCTTCTCATATGACAGGCTTTTGGAAGAACTAAAGGTGCTCATAGGTTCAATCAACAAGAAGTCGCTTGGTCTGCTTCTCGCACGCCTCCCTTGGATTCTAAAGAGGTCATACAAGTCACGCTTAGCTGTGCTCCCTGCAGGGACCCAGCTCCATCTGGGCACACAGAGAGCTTCCTGCTTTTATTCAATCTTGGGGATGGAACCCAGGGCCTCAGAGGTGCGAGGCAGCGCTGTACCACTAGGCCAAGCCCCCAGCCCCTGACTCTGTTGATCTTTGTTGAATATACAAATAATTTTTAAAACATAAAGGTCACAGAACCTGATGCTTCCATCAGATCTTCAGATTTCTCAAATACCGTCTCTTCTCACCCTGTGTCTCCTCCTCCTAGTAAAACTGTACTTAAAGCACCGAATCAATAATCTAATCAGCTTTGCCAGAAATGCCCAGAGCAGCGAGTGGCTTCCACACTTTGGTGACCACAACCCAGGATGCAGGACACTCCTGTACTTTGCAGCTCCCTCCCCGTGTGGACAGTGCTGAGGAGAGTGACCCATGGCCTGTGCTGACCTGGACCACAGAGGGACTCTCTGCTACCCACCCCTTACTTGAGTTCATGTCCTAAAGTCGTGTGCAGGCATCACTAAGCTGTTTTCACAGCCTTCTAGTGGGTGTTGAGCTGTGGGACTCTGTTTTTGGTTTTGGCGGTGCTGTGGATGAAATCCAGGGCCTCGTGTGTGCCAGGCTAGTGCTCCACGAGCCCTCGATGAACTTTTCTCATTCAACCTTTCAAGCCGCAGCTTGTACAAGGTGTGCTCAAGGGCAGCTGCCTTGACTCCTTAGGTAGGGCTGTGTGTCTCCTTTATGGTCCCTTAGTAGCTCTCTGGGGCAACAGCCCGGACTCCAAAAGCAGTCACATGTGTCCACGCAAACACTCGTGCAAACACACGTGCACACACACCCAAGAGTCCAGAGGCAGAAGTGATCCGGCCGCCCACCAGTGGAAGGAATGCCCAAATGTGGCACATCCAGAGTGGTCCCAGTAGTGTCCCACTACTCAGCCACAGATGGAAATTGAGCAGTGACGTGAGTGACGGCAAGGACCAGCCCTGAAAACGTTACGCCAAGGCAAAGGAGCCAGAGCCGAGGGCCACAAGACCCCGTTCACAGGAAGCATCCAGAGCAGGCGGACCCACAGAGCCAGAAAGCAGACAGCAACGGCTGGGGAGGACGGCTGGGGAGGACGAGGGGTGAGAGCTGAGGGATGTGGCCTCCCTGGGGGCAGTAAGCTGCCTGAGGCGATGGAGGCTGGCTCCTGTGAATGCACGAAGCCCATGAGTCAGGAGCTGGGCACCGTCAGCAGGTGGGCTGTGCGCTGTGTGGACAGCATCTTTAATACAGCTGTTCTGAAAGCGAGAGAATCTAGGGTGCTTGCCGGGGTGCTTTGGTGTGGGTATGACTTATCCCCTGGGGTTCTGTTGTTAGAAACTTGGTCTGCAATGGGTTGATGTGGAGAGGTGGGGGGCCTTTCAGAGGCAGGGCTGGTACTGCCCTCAGAGGGAAGGATGCAAACCTCATGGACCTGACTAGCTGCAGCTAGAGGGTTCTGTAAAGAGCAAGCCTGGCCCCCTGTTCTGGGTACACCAGGTCACCTCTCCTCCACATACACTCCTACAGGGTATGATGCAGCCAACAGGACCCTCACTGGAGGCTGAATCAATAGGGCTGTCCGATCTTGGACTTTTGCTCTCTAAAACTGTGTGACATAAACCTCTTTTCCTTATACATTTCCCAACCTCAAATAGTTTGTCACAACAATGGAAAATAGGCTAACACCGGAACAGGCCTAGGAGGTAGATTAGCTTACAGGAAGCAGAATTGCAGGAGCACAATCTTTTGCAGGGAGGAAGATAGGGAAAGGGCTGGGGATCAAACCCGGGGCCTTGAACATGCTGAGCAAGTGCTCCACTTTGGTCACACTCACAACCCCTAAATTACTTCTCATTTCTGGACCTAGCACAAGGTGTATGAGGGGCCCGTAAGCATTGCTGAATTAATAATTGGCTCTATGACCACGACTGGACGGGCTCTGTCAGTCAGATGGAAGCTTCCACTCCAGGAGCCTCGGATCAACCACTTGTAGGAACAGACTTTGCTTCTATTACGTCCTCTCCAGGATAACCCAGACCCCGGCACTCTTGAGGATTCTCAGCTTAAGAATTTTTTCTTGAAGGAAAAAATATTATTTTCCCTAACCCACTGTTGGAAATAAAACTGCACAACTGTCTGTCCACAGAACCTCTTATGAAATTCTGCTAATAAAAGCTTCCCAGCCGCAGTGGGAATGGGGTGCTGCCTGAACCGCGGGGCTCCAGCGCTGCCGTGCTTCCCAGCCCCCTGCAACCCAGCGGCCTATTCTGAGCTTAATTTCTGCAAATACAGTTTCAGCTCAGCTGTGGACAATGTCAAACAGGAGATGAGAGAAAGGGCTCAGGTAGGAACCTCACGGCACAGAAGGAATGCACCGCAACCCTCGCCAATAAAGGAACGACTTCCGCACCAGCGTGACATGGCGGCTTACTCCACACACGCTGTTTTTCAGCTGGCACAACTGGATGGGACGTTGTTGAATGCCTGACCACCATGTGTGGCTGCCGACATTCACGGCCACCTGTCATGACCGCATGCTGGCTATAAACAAGCAGATGACTCTCTGACCCAACAGGTGAAAATCCTGCATGTCCACTAAACCCAAAGTCAGAAGCCACCATGATCATCTTTCATCCACCCTCCACTTTCTACAGAAAGGCTTTAAGTGGACACCACAGGACACACCTGTGATCCCAGCAACTCAGGAGGCTGAGGCAGGAGGATCGAAGTTCAAGGCCAGCCTGTGAAACTTAGTGAGACCTGGCCTCAAAATAAAATTTAAAAAGGGTTGAGGTTGTAGTTCAATGGTAGAGTGCCCCTGGTTTTAATCCACAGCACTGGGAAAAAAAACATGTGGGGGAAAAGGATTAAATCTCAGATTCAGTGCAAATAGAGGCCAAGGGGAAAATAAACAAAATGAAGACCAATGACACAGAAGTAACCCAATGTGAGTTCCCTTCCTGTGCTACTTTGGCTCCCAATGAAAGCCATCTCTGCTTTCTCAGTACCTCTCTCTGATGCCTTCTTCTTTAACATTTACTGTTAATAGCAGAAACACTTGCCATTCTCAACTAAGAGAAATTATCAAATAGTTCCAGATCTTCAGTTTAGCAAAACAAAACCTGGGAAGAATTCCAATGTGTCTCTTATAAACTGATTTCTTTTCTCCAGTAGTATCTGAGAATACGTTGCACGTTTGCTAGACTTGGTGGGCACGCCTGTAATCCCAGTGACTCGGGAGGCTAAAGCAGGAAGATCACAAGTTTCAGGCCAACCTCAGCAACTCGGCCAGACCCCATCTCAAATCAAAAAATAAAAAGGGGTAGGATGTGGCTCAGACGTAAGCACCCCTGGGTTCAATCCCCCGTAACAAAAAAAAATTAAAAAGGAAGAAAAAAGAATCTGTTGCATACCTACTCAATATCAACAAACAGTTTTGTTATTTAAGATACAAAAGGTAAACGAAGATGAGAAAATGCAGTTGAAGTCAGGGAATCTTCTGATAAAGGGGAAACACAGAGCTACCCAAACAACTGGCATTCAAGGAAGAGGAATGATCAATCCCATGATGTGATATAAGACACAATCAAAGTGCGAGCACGTACACTCTGTTCACTTTTCTAATAGAAAAGTCCCAAGTGGTTGATAAATAGTTGTAAGCACAGTTACTATTGCCCAGTTTTAAAGTGACCAGGGCATGTGGTACACGCCTGTAATCCCAGCTCCTTGGGAGGCTGAGGCAGGAGGATCACAAGTTCCAGGCTAGCCTCAGCAACTTAGTGAGGCCTTGTCTCAAAAGTAGGAAGTCATGGAGATAGAGCTCAGTGAAAAAGTGACCCCGGGTTCCAACCCCAGTACCAAAAAGATAAAATAAAACAACCAGGGCACTGTAAACACAGCATGGGGGCTTCTCAGCAGTTAACCCTAGAATCAGGCCACGATCAGCAGCTCCATGCGGTCCATGGCCCAGAAAAGAGAAAGCAGAGACTGGGATTCTCGTGCACCAAGGCTCCAAGCATTATCCACAGCCACCAAAGGTGGAGACAGCCCAAGGGTCCACTGAGGAGTGAATGAGCAAACACAACCATGTATGCACACAAGAGAGCACTGCCCAGCCTCACAAAGGAATGAGCTTCTGATGCCTTAAAAAGATTACGCTCAATGAAGCCGCCCACACGCAGAAGCCACCTCCACACAACCCCACTTACATGAAAAAGCAGGAGAGACAGAAAGCAGCACAGCGTGGCCGGGGACAGACCCAGGGTCAGCGTCTCCTGTGCAGAGCTCCTGTGAGGAATGATGAAAACGTTCTGGAGATGGATGGACAGAGCTGGTGTCACCTAGCACTTAGCACAGTACACGGAATCGTGCACTTGACAAAAAACACAAGATAGCTAGTTTTATTTATAGCAGTGAAGACCATTTTTAATTAAAAAAAAAAAAAAAAAAACGTTTCTAATGGCCAAAGCATATAGGGGCCAGGGAACATGAGGCCTGCACCAGCAGAGCCCACGTGGGCCACCTCGGCCAGGAACCTGTGTATCAGCTGCACACACACAAAAGGCGGTCTGTTCCCTCCCAAGTCCCGGGAGAGAAACATTGTATTGCTTTACATTATGCACGATCAGCTAAGAGGGACCAGCTACAAAAAAACAGCTTCAGAATAAGAAGTTATCAACAGCCTTCATGAAGGGCAAGTCACTCTGCCTCCTGAGTCGCTGGGGTTGACAGCCAAGCACCATAAAAACGAGAGCAATTCCTACAGTGGAGCACCACCTTAGAGGAGCGAGAGCGTACCTTACACCTCATCATGCTGTTTGTTTTATCAAGCCCAGCAAAATGAACGTCAGTTGATAGGTAAAATTTAGAGGAAAATTCCCCAATTCATCCAAAAAATGAGTGAGTGGTCTTATATCTTCTGAAAAGCCAGGTGTCACTGCAGACACTAGCTGGGTCCTTTCCTCCTGGAACACTCACAGCGCTGCGTCCGCTGGCTCTCCCACACGGCTCCTGGAAGGGGTCACTCCCATCTCCACCCCAGTGACTCAAATCACAGACCTGAGACGTCCAAGCATGGGCACTACCCTCAGGTCTGCTGGCCCCCAGGCACCCAATCCTACCAAAAACCCCTGGATCTGTGTGTCCCCAGTGAGACAGTCAGACATGTCCCTCGTCTCTGTCACCAGGACAGCAGGGGGAGGATTCCTGAGATGCCAGGGTCAAACCTACTGAACAGGCTCAAAAGGGGGGGTGGGCAGCAGACTGCCGGAGCCACAGGACCAGGCCTCCAAGCTCGGCTTGAACCTCGAGCAAGTGATCCTCACACGGACTCAACCCCAAAGTCCGTGTGAGATGCAACTGTCCTCAGCCACTGCTCTGTCAAGACTCAACTAATACAAGTCGAAACAGTAAAATTTCAGTAAAATACAAGTTTAGCAGTAAAACAGTGGCATCCAACATGCTCTGACTAGCGTACGACCTTCAGCCAGGAGAGTGGGAATCAGGAATCCCAGAAGCTCTTAGTGGTGGAATGTCTTCCTGCTAAATGGCCTGCGGGAGGCTGTGGAGAGGTCAAGCAACCCGCAGGTGGACTTGCCCCCTCCAGGGGGCCCACGCCCAGCCCCTCCCCACCAAGCAGCACCTTCCCTCACTGGTGGCTCTGACTGCAGAGACTCTTCTGCATTTGAAGCCAGTGGGCATTTCAGCCACCTCTGGATTCCAGACCACAGACAAGGAATCCACCCCTCCTCACGGCAGCCCCTCCCACCCCCTCACAGCCCAGCATCTGCAGGAGGCAGCCCTGAGCTGCACATGATCCACAAGATTAAATGTAGGTAAGGAACCCTTCCCAGCCCGATTTCCCAATACTTTAAAGCAGAGAGGTCTGAAATTACCTTTAACAGTAATGACATGTCGACTAACATCTTATCTGACTTGTTCTCAGGCCAAACCCAATGCAGAAGGACCCTGGGAAGACATCTTACTGAGTCCTGCCTTCGCCCAGGCCATTCCCACATGGCTGCCTCCTCCCCTTAAAGCGCAGCCCCTTACACACGATGTTGCCCCTAAGTAACTGTTAAACACTCAACAACCTTCCCCCAAAACAGGATGGATGAGTATCTCTCTCACATATTTTCCTCCACTGACTCTGGTAAAGGTTTGGCAAGGGTCCAAAGGAATATGTAAATGCTAATTTACATACATTTCACTGTGTAAAAGACACCCTGAAAAAACTGTCAGCTTTTCTCAGAGGTCGCAGAACACTAGTGTCCTATGAGATGTTCTTGGGTCCCTCACAGGTACAACTTATGTGCAAATTAGGTAGGGCAAAGGTCCTGAGAACACAGAGTGGAGAAACCTGTTTGTTCAGAGATCCAGAATTTGAGTCCTTGAGCACGGACATCTGTCCAAATTTTGAGAAAAGAGTCTGTTACTTCCCAGTTCAAGACACACCAGACTGGGACTACAAACGGTTTCTGGTTTAGGTACTGGTAGCACCAACAAGACACAGAGATGAAATTTTAGGTGACAGTTTTACTTGTAAAAAAAAATAATAATAATAATAAAATAAAATCACACATTATAATTTGGTCACACAAAAGGAATAAAGTGTCATCTCTGAGAACCTAAGGAAATGAATCTTTGCACTTGACAGGCATAAATAACTCACAATGGGGAAACATCTTCCTTTCACGCAAAGGAGAAGCCTGTCACCAGCCAAAGGTGAAACTACATGTGATTTCTCTCCCACGAAAAAATGAGATCAATGCTTCCCAAAGAGGAAATGCAGTGCTGCCCGGAGTGACATGCAGAAAAAGAAACAAGAGGGGCAGCTCACTCTCAGGAGGCTCACACTCCTGAGACGGTGGCACCAACACCTGCACCACCATGAAAAGGGATGGTATGGTCTTTCTCCTGCATCCTGCATCCTGCAACCTGGAGGGAGCTGGGACAAGAACAGCAGAGCTCAAATGTGCTGGCTCTCCAACTGCACTTACCCTCTGACCGAAGCAGATTCCTGGGCAGCTGGTTGCAGCTGGCCATCCTCCCGGCCTGCCCCACCACAGTTATTGATCACCACATCTTGGATGAAGCTAAATTAAAGATAGCGATACCAGATGTGCCAGATGAGTAAAGAGACTTTCCAAGGCCCCAAGAAAACAGACTTGAACTTCGTTCTCCAGGACCGACTCATTTACAAGGCACACAGTTTGTGTATCCCATGAAAAGATCACTCCCAGGGCCCAGGCACCTGATATGGAAATACCAACAAGTATGGCAGAGAAGCTGTCCTTGGCTCCTAAGTAGCTCACCACCTCATGGACACTGGTTGGAGAATAAGAGAATCCTGGTGGCACTCTTGGTAGAACCTGAAATCTCATAACTTGGCCTTTATTTAAAAAGCCTGGGCAGATGTTCCAGAATCTAGGCGCTCCACTAGGGGAACTCGCCCGACCATCTGCGTAAAGTGGCTTGCGTAGAAGGAACCTAGCGTGTGTGCTGCGTGAAGGTCCCTGTGCCTGCACATCTCCCTGGCTTTGAGGAGACCTGGGGGGAAGGGAAACAGGGAGGATACGGAAGGCGCTGAGCGGTTGGGTCAATGCCAACAATTTGAACCAGAAATGAGTTTCTTCAGGCTTACTGAGCTTTTAGAAAGGGATTCACCAAGCCGCTCTCAATCCAATACTCCCTGTACTTCCAACAGATCTTTTTTTGGAGGGGGGAGGCCTTAACTTTTAACACTTCCCTCAAAAGACATGTTACTGCGAGGCATTAACAGGAGAAAACGTGACTGGAGGGGCTGGGGGGACAGTTCATAGGGGACTGCTTACCACGGGAGACCACAGGCCCTGGCTTCCTCCCAGCATCACAGGAAAAAGCAATCCGTGTCAAAGCAATCCATCTCTGTTGGGTTCCCACCCTCCCCATAAATGCAGGCCTCCAGGGCACAGCAGCCACAGGGGAAGAGTGACTGCTTGAGGTGCTGGGGGGGGGGGGGGGTCTCACCTGGCCTGGACCTCTGAGCTACACCCTACCATGCTCACCTGGGGTCAGGCCTCACCATCCTGGCCCAACTTGTTACAGCCAAATAGATTCCTGGGTTGGGCTCAAGGCTGCAGAAAACGGAACCTGGGTGGGAGGCTGTGGTTGGCAGCTCTCAGAAGGAGTCCAAGAGACCAGCAGACCCCGTGTGATCTGTCTAGTGCAGGCCATTGTCCTAAGTAGGTCTCAAAGCTCTGGATGTGGCAGGTTGTGCTTAGTTCTCCAGCTTAGTCTCTGGGTCTCCACGTGGAGCTTCCCAAAGCAACAACTCAACGTTTCTCAGACATTGGGTGCTCCCAGTTATTGGAAAGGCCTATGAAATCAGAGTTTCTGATGCAGTGGGTCCAGATTGGATGTTAAAATCAGCATGTTTAACAAGTTCCCAGGTGACACCAGTACTACCCTTCTCAAAACATCTTGAGAGCCACTGGTCTAAACTAAGCATCTTAAAACAAGATTTTTTGTGAGTTTTTAATTTTGTAATATGGAGATAGAAGTATCCCAATACTTCAAAAATAAGTACTTCTAAATTCATGTAGATATTTAGGTAAAACAAACATAGCTGTATTGTACAACTATAAATTTTCAGATGGGCATAACTTGAGAAGGTAGAGAGAAGATGCATATCTATGCTCTGACACTTTATGACCCACTGGTCTAAGTCAGTGATTCTCCGTCAGGGTCAGTCTGCCACACAGAGGACACTGCTGATCAGGGAGACCCCACAG
The DNA here is from genome assembly GCF_001458135.2 of Marmota marmota marmota. Lineage (NCBI taxonomy): Eukaryota > Metazoa > Chordata > Mammalia > Rodentia > Sciuridae > Marmota > Marmota marmota. Next base: position 18,980,610 of record NW_025999913.1, on the reverse strand, counting down.
GTCCCACCAGAGACCACTTCTGAGCAGGTCAAGGGCTACTGAAACTCCAAAAATGTTTTTTGAAAGGCAAACGACTGCAAAGGAACCAGCTCCCAGAGCCTCACAGCTCATTCATGGTGAGTCTGGAGGAGATGAAAGTCCCACAAGGAGCAGGGCACCTAAGAGAATGGAAACCCAGGGCCACACAGGCCAAGCATGGACACAGTCGCTCTCTTGAGTGAGTTTTATCATCAGAACAAGGCGTGCCTGTAACTCCGTGAAAAAGAAAGCTGCACAGTGCTCTCCAAACTGCACAGAGGTCTGACAGAGAAGGCGCTGGAAGCTCCAAGCTCCAAACTGAACCAAGACTTTGCAAAAAAAAAAAAAAAAACAACTCAGCACAGCTGCCTCTCCCAAGGTCACGTCATAGCTTGTGACAACTGATTTAGGACAGATGGACTCAGGAAAACAAAAAGTGTCCACTGATCACAACTTACCAACCAGCGAACTTATTTCAGTCATTAGCACAGATTCAACCAGAGTGCCACGGGACCAGAGAGCAGACAGACCATCTTAAAAGAACCCTGCGAGGCCCTGAAACTTCATTCACTTCCCAAGTCCGGCTCTCCTGTTTTCTCTTGTCTGTTCTTGGGTGACTAAGGGTGAAAATGGAAAGGGCCCTGTGTGTTTTCTGAGGCAGTAAACAGGGCGACCAGAGGAATGCCCTCACACCTGCCCGTCTTGGAAGGTAAAAGCCCCGGGCCGCGCCACAAGATGTACTTTGGAAGGGCAGAAACGCAGGCTGGCCCTTGGGGTCCGGGCAGGAAGGAAGGGCTCAGGAGGAGCCTGGCAGGTGGAGAAAGGGCCACAGGCCCCTGTTGCCTGGACACCCGCCACCGAGGGCAAGGAGGCAGGGGAATGTCAGGGGAGGAGGCAGGAGCGACCCGAAGCAAGGTGGGTCTGCAGCTTCTGGAGAAGGAGGAGGAGCCCAGAATCAGGAGGTCTGTGTTAGCCCCCAGGGTAGAGCACTTGCTTAGTCAGCTGCCCTGGGAACTGTCTGGACTGAGCAGCAATGGCTCCGCTCACCTTGACACTAAACCTTCTGAGAAGCCAGGCTAGCTCTACCTGCACATTAGCTGATGGTCCTTGTTAAGTATGCATCTTCTAAGGAAGGAAGAAATGACTGGAGCCATTTGTCAGCGCTTTCAAAGGTCCCACCCGAGAGCAAGGTCTACATCTTAATGCATGCTCACGCCTCTCCAGGGTTCAGCCAGGAAAGAGCTGCTTCTGCTGAACAGGACACTCCAGGCTAGGTGGCTCTGGAACCCCGCTGGCCATCACCAGTGAATGCAGGGCCACGGGAGTCCTCCAACCTGCAAGAGTGTCCTAGATGATACTCTCCACTCAGCAGACCTCAGAGGCCAGAAAGTGCCTGGGGAAATCTGCCGCTGAGCTGGGGTCCGAGGAGCAGTGGCTGAGCGGTGCCGGGATGGCACATGGATCCGGTAGGCACCTGACGAGGTGCAGGGACCTTCTCCATGAGACCTACTGTGGAACCCTCAGTGAAAACACAACCTCGCAGAGCCTGTTCCAACTCCACCAGGAAAGTATCCAAGAGAAACGAATGCTCCGATGAGCAGGCTTGTGAGGCCAACACTGGAACACCAGAACATCCAAGAACAGGAACACGTCGGTGCCATCCAACACACCTGGGTGGGGCACCCTCAGACCCACACTGATGCAAACGGCTGTCATAAAGCTGAGCCTCAAAATCAAACTCTAAAAGCAGATCCCAAAACAGTATTCACGATTCCATCTTGTAAAACATGGTGTATGTGAAAACTACGTTAGCAGCCTTTACGAATATATCCAAATGAACCTACTATTATGCTTAACTATCATGTGCTGAAATTTTCTTAAAGATAAAAAATAGTTTATTATATTCATGATAGCACAGACAAGTATGGGAAATGCTTTTTTTCAATGGTTACGTCTGAATTGATAAGATTAGGTGATGTTTTATTTTGGCTTTCAATCTTCTCATGATTTATTTTAATAATAACTCATAGACATTTTCAAAATTGGAAAACCAACAATGAAACATTTTCAGTGCCCAAGCCCTGCGTGGGCAGTGCTGCTCCCCAGGCAGAGCGCCTCTGGACCAGGCTTCTCGCGGGCTGGAGGAGCACACCAATGCCAAGCCCTGTCCCCCTCGGAAGGCACCATTTACAGGGCCATCACCCTCTGAAATGTCTCTGCAGTTAGCCCAGGCTGTCCCTGAACACCCACAGTGAAAATCTCACTGACAAGGTTAGGTGGCTCCTCAGCCAGGAGGTCAGAACAGTGGTGAGGCTGAAAAGAATGTCCTCCAAGGAAAGAGACTTCAGGAAGAGAGACCCTCAGCCTGGGGACCGTGAGACCAAGGCCGAACACAACCACAGTCTTCAATACTCCAAATGCACTGCTGAGTAGGGGCAAGAAAATCACTGTGATGCTGTTAGACATTATGCTAGAAAAAGTTGGGAGAAATCATGATGGAGAAAGAGCTCAGCCCAAACCCAGGAAGGGCTTCCAAGACTTTCTTTTCCCATCACTGCCAACAGGGAAGCAGTGAGCAGGTGCCAGATCTTGGGGTGCCAGGGAAGAAGCCTCTCCTAGGTCAGGTGCGTGGTCTTAGGGCCAAGAAATCACCTGCGCTGCCATCAACAAGGACAGGGTCTGAATGAACTGCCCCAGTTGGCTAAGTCCAAGGGTCCACACCAGATCCCATGTGCGAGGTAGGCCTGAATGTCTCCCGAGACCTCAGGGCCTAGGCATCCACTGCCTTAGCGGGGACCACACACATTCCGCTCAATCCTGGCCACAGGCAGATCCTAGGAGCACAGCCTTGTACCCACCCACTTCCTACTTCTAAGAGGCCTTCCTGTGCACCTGCTGCATCTAAGAAAACAAGTCACCTGCTGGCCAAGGTTCTGGAGAGATAATGGTGTGTGTGTGGGGG